>NC_056729.1:933141512-933239012 GCF_019279795.1 Protopterus annectens
TACAGGAGGGAAGCTCAAGGAAATAAGGAGGGACTGGGATTTTGGATGCAGACTCTTAAGGAGAACAACAAAAGTCATACAGAGTATTACATTCATAAAATAGCAGGGAGTAGTCTAAGTAGTAAACCAGCATGAGAATGGAAAAAAGACATTCTGCAGATAGGGATGACTGTGGTTAGGGATACAGATAATAGGCAAGAGGGGGCTGGAATTTATTGGAGAAAACTAGCAAAGGAACCAAGGTATTGGGAGCAAATAACTGGAAAGGGAAAGGTAACAGAATGGGAAGAGGCCAAGAATGTATTTGGACTGCTGGTTAAATATTGCCTTCCCTATCAAGAATTGATATCAGAGTATAGTCAAATAGAGAGAAATGGGGGGATTCTAAATGAAAGACCAGCACTGGTAGTGTTTTTAAAAGAATCTAGAACAGAAGCTGGCATTAAAGGAATAATTAGTAGAGCTTATAAAATATTGCATGATAATTATAAAAATCAGAGGAGCTTAGAAAGGATTGAGAAGAGAGATTGGATAAGGAATACACAAAGAGGCAATGGGGGATATATGTATATTTCCTAAATATGCAAAAAGGCTAGAAGATTTAGGTTCTTTGCCTGGAAGTGTTTGCATAAGTATTTTTACATCCCAAGTAGACTCCAAAGAATTTTTCCTCAGGTGGATAGCAAATGTTGGAGGTGTGACGGGCAAGAAAAAGGTGTCTGGGAACATATTTTTTGGGAGTGTAGTGAGCTGGTAGACTTTAGGGATTCCCTGCAGACTGCTCTGTTGGAGATGCTGGGTGAGCAGATTGGATTGACTGTGGAGATGATTTTTTTGAGCTATAATACAGAATCAGAATTGCCTAGACATAGTAAAACCTTTCTGAGTCTAATTATGGTGGCTGCCAAAAAAGCAATTACTAGAAAATGGAAATCAGAGCCTAGAACAACTTTACTAAAAGTAGTGAATATAGTAACAGAGAGACAACAACTGGAATTGGGATCTTTAGAAAAGGGATGGAGCAAGCTACATAGGAAAAAAAATGGGAATTGTGGGAACAATGTATGCAAAGAAGGGAATGAGGTTTAAGAGGCAGGATTTGAATGAGCCATATAATGCTTAACTGACAGTGACTGAATAGATTATAAGTGATGTATAATGTTTGCAACCACACTTGTTTCAGTGATGTCTGTGACGTATAATTGCAACTTAAGTGGTGGCAATGTTTGTTTTTCATTTATATAAATGTAAGTTTGCCTGTGTCATATGTGATAATTTAATAAATATGTTTACTGAAAAAAGATATATTCTACATTCTACTAATTTGTCCTTTTCTGGTTTTATTAGTTGCAAGATATCATTTGCATATAAAGCCAACTTTTCTTGATTACCGTACCAATTATCTCCTTGAATTTCTTAGTCCCTTATTTTCTTTGCTAATTTATTTTAATTACCTATTTATTTACTTAACAGTTGTTTACTGGGGGTGTCCAACTTGGAACAAAGCCAATTTTCAGCTGAGGCCAGGGGAGAAACACTCCAGATGGATGTCTTTGTAAGTCTGTAAATTTGTAATTACTGTAAATATAAAGTAAATAACAAAGGGGAAAGAGGGCAGCCCTACCTGTTTGGGGAGGAATGTTATTTTTGAGAAAACACAGTGAATCAAAGTAAGACTTTCCAACTCTTTACTTATGGATGGTGTTTTTTTGTTTTGTTAGGTGCAACAGTTTTTCCCATTCCAAAGATATACCCTACAGCAAATGATAGTCGCCCACATTTGTGGGTGTCATACAGTGGGCTGGTACATGTTCTAGATGAACTGACAGTCTTACATATTTGTCTGTGTCTCATGCAGTGGACTGGTAGGCACCCAGTTTTGATAAAGTTTTTCTGCCTTGTGCCCAGGGAGTGCATAGATAGGTATGAAGTGAAGGTATAAATTACTGTACACAATACTAAAGATGTAGAAACACTTGTGTCTTTAAGGGTGATTTCCATGTATCCCATGGGCCGGCAGTGCATGAGACTGAATTATTACACTGTTACTACTAGTATATTACACTAGTACATTAATTATTATTACACAGTGAAGACACTAGCTTTGCTGCGTCTTTCTTTCTTGCCATTTTTACCAAATGGTTTGTGTGTGTGTGAGTGAGTGACCCTTTCATGCTTTGAGATAAATATATGCACACACAAACGCACACAACATATAGGAAAGTGATTTATGTACATAGAGAAAATTACTTAATTTGCTGGCATTAAATATAAATGTTACCACTGCATGAAATGTGCCTTTTTGGTAAACACTCATCAGGATATATGGCTATCCATAGCCTGTACCCCACTTTTATATCTGAGATACATAACTGAAAAAGATCTGGTGCCAACACAGTGCCCTGTGGGACATCACTCATAACCCCAGCAGGATAGACAGGTAAACCCCCAACCCACCCAGAAGTGTTTGTGTTACAAAATGATTAACGAGCATATCTTTCAATTTTCAAGGATTCATTAGTTGGAATAGTACTGAATGCCTTTGCAAATGCAAGTACTTTCTTTACTTGAAAGTTGCTGTGCCTAAAATATTTGCATTTTATTTATTTTTTTGTTGACTGGGTTAGTCCTACTAGGCCCAGTGCCCTCTTTTCATGAGATACCTGAAGTAGTATTTATACTACTAGGGGAAATTTGGCCAGGGCAACAGGGAACTTCCCCTTCTTGTCATTGTTGTGAGTGGGACCTGTTTTTCAGGAGTAGTTCCGGTTTCTGTTCCAGGCACAGAGATGGCCAGGAGATAAAGGAAGATGATGGAGAGGTGAAGGAAAGTTAGGAGAAAGCAAATGTTAAGACCACAGAATGTTTGCAGGAGATCTTTCAAAGAAATCTGTTTGAAGGAGATGTCGGCAAATGGTGGATGTATAGTTACAAGTTGGGTGGGTTGCGCGATGATTTACTTAAAGATAATAATGATGCAGAGTGAGCCAGAAAATGAAGGAGATGTTTCCCGGGGCAACATTATGGAGAAAATACAAAAGAATGATGCAGTGACAGTCCTCAAGAATAGTGGTGAGATGGAAAAGAAAACATCTGCAGAGAGAGTAAAAGAAGTCAGAAGGAGAGTAGAAGAAAAGAAGGCAGAAGAAAATGAAAATTAAAAGTACGTGGTAAGGATTCAAAGTAAAGAAGATAAAGAAATGGACGGGTATGAAGTGTGGGACAATTTAATAGATCCTTTGGATGTAAAAGCACCACATGAGGTAAGAGCACTTATTCTTATCAACAAAAAGACATTTTGTGACATTATGTTTGAGACTGTTTTTCACTGGAAAATTTTCTTAGAATATGAAAAAATGAAAGACTGTAACCCATGGAATCTTTGATAAAAGCATTTAACATGGAAACAAAAAATTATGTACAGTTTCGAACAGAAGTAGAAAGAGAGAATTTGAAAGAATATTTGAAAACTTTATGTAAAGAAATACTGGACATTGCAAAAGTTTGGCAAAAGGGGTTTATGGACTGGTGGCTGGGGTTTACTATTGTGTTAAAATATAAAGAGAAATAATTATACATGTAGGAAGTATGATAAATGTGGAGGGGGATAGGGATATTGTAAAGTACTGGGGACAAAAACACCTTTTTTGTGGAAAATGGCATTTGATAAGTAACTTGTGGCAAGAGCAAATGTTATATTTGTGGGGAAATGGGACATGACACAATAAAATATGAATTGAAATGTTATAAATGTAACAAAAGGGGACATTTGTAGATGGATTCCAAAAAATAAAAATGAGTAAGGAAAGAGAAACAGAAAGACAAGAAAATGAACAAAATACATTTTAGAAGTAATAGAAATATACAAATTACATGAGAAAAATAATAAAGAGGTGATGAAGACATAAATTTGAAGGTAGTAAACGAAAAAAGAATTCTGTTGCTAAAAGGGTAAAATACATAAAAAAAGAAAACTTAAAAGGATAAGTACCAAAGAAAAAAGAAATGTATGAAAAAGAATATATACGGTTAACAAGTGGAAGTTGGTGTAATGGTTAAGTTGTTTGATTCACAGATGCAAAGTACCGTGTTTGCTCCTCACATTTTGGAGGGAAATTTACTAGGCTTAGAATGGCCTATTAATTGACTATAAACTTATGAAAGGATGGCATGAATCTAAGGGAAAGTAATTTGAGTGCTATCTGTAAATGTGAATACTATTGAGAATATAGTAAAAAGAATAGTGATTTTTGGAGTGGTGTAATACATGTGATGTAGATGTTATATTAGAATTCACAAGATTTTTAACAAATGAAGAAAGATTACAAACAGAGAAACTATGAGGAGGAAAGATAATCAGAAATTTGGGAAATGGTGAGATGTTCTGGAATAACCATGTTCTGTAGAAATACAACTTTGGAAAATAGGAAGATTAATAATTGTAGATTAAAAAAAATACAAGTATATAGAATTATAACATTATATGTTTATACTAACTGGAAAAAAGTGAAAGATTATTTCATCAGATTTTAGAATATATAGTGATACATATGAATATTATAATAGAAGACTAATTGTGATTTAAGAGGAAAGTATAAAAAGAAAGAAATGATAAAAGAAAAATATCAGAAGTTATAAGATGTGGTAAGTTAAACCTTTCGGACAAAAATTCATTGACTTATAAAAGGTTATGCATAGTACTGAAATAGATCGTATTATAGTCTCAGAAAGTTTAGTTATGTGAGATGGAGGAGGTAGTTGAAACAGGGTTTTCTGATAATCTTGCAATATGATTTGAGATAAAAAAAGGCAAGTAATATAAAACAGGCAAAGAAATAAAAGAGAAAGCATGGAATGAACAAGGAAAGAGATTCGTAATACAGTTATAGAAAGATCATATTAATATGAGAACATTTTATAAAAATTGTTCTGAATGGTGGATGAGTAAGGAAAATATAAAAAAAATGTACAGTGGCAATATGATGCAAGAAAAGTAGAGAAAGAAAAATATAAAAGTACATATAATGATGCAGTGGAAAATTTAGAACATGATAGAAAATGCCTTGACAAAGAAAAAGAATTTCATAAAAGAAATCAAGAAAAAAATACAAGAATTGTTGTATAAGCAAAGATATTTTTACATGGAAAAAGAGCAGTATCAAGTTACTTAAGCAGGTTAGTAAAGGAATGTTGTAGTGTTATTATAGTGTTATGAGAGAAATAAAAAATGTAAAAGGAAAAATAGAATGAACTCAGGAAAAGATTGAGTAGCATAATAGAACATGTATAAGAGGTGTTTAAAGAAAAAGAAAAGTAATTAAAATGTAATTGAAAATAAAATTTAAAAAAGTAAGCAGAGAAGGCGAATAAAAAGTTGGAAAAGCTGATTTCCTTAAATGAGCTAGAGAAAGTATTAGGACAAGTAATTTAGCTGCAGGACTAGATGGAATAGTATATGAAATATATAAAAAAAATTAAGGGATTGGCAAAAAATGTTTTTTAATGATTTTAAATGAATGGTTAAATAAAGGTTTTATATATAAAGAATTTTCTAGCAGAAAACTTAAATTTGTATGGAAGGAGGAAGATATTTTTATTTTATTTATTTATTTTATTTTACATTTGTTTACCGGGCTAGTCCAACTGGATACATTTCCATTTTCAGCAGAGGCCCGGGGAGAAAAGCTCCACATTGAAGTTAATACAAACAAGTCATTTACATAAAGAAAGTAAGAAGTTAGTAAAATACAAACAGAAATAAGGCTCAATCTAGATTATACTAGTTGAAAATATATACTGGGAAGGACACTTACTCTAATTTTATTTACAGTACAAGATAGGGGAGTTATACTTTAGTAAAACATACATGAAGAGTATAATTGATTAAATATAAACCATACAGAGTTCTATATTAATTCATATCAGAGGCTAATTAACAAGGGTGTTTTAGAGATTGTCTACTCAAGGGGAGTGAGTAGAGAGAGGTAAGAGAGGGTGGTTAAGAGAAGAGTAATTAGTAGAATCATAAGATTAGTCAGGATTGATGCATGGGCATAGCCAGAGTGTTTTTAGATGTTGTTTGAGCTTTTGTTTAAAGAGGAAGGGTGACGAAGTAGAAGTTAGAGTGGTAGGTAGAAGATTCCAGTATTTACCTATGGTGTTGGAGAACAGTGAGTCGCCTCAGATATAAGACCATTAAAAAACTGGAGACCAAATACTATTAAATAATTGTAAGATCTTTGTGAAAGTAATGCAAAAGAGATCTGAAGCTAAAATGGAACATATTCTGGAAGATAGGATACATGGTATTAAGGGGAATGGTTGTCAAGAATTATTAATGATGGAGAAATTGTGGATGATATAGAACAAAAGCAAAAATCATGATAGAATACATTAATAAGACATTTGATACAATTGTACATGAAATATTATGGGTAATGAAGGAATATAAGTGAGAAAGTTAGGAAAATGTGTATGCCAGTGTGTAGTAGTAGCAAAGTTAAAATATTTGTAAATGGCTGATTAAGCCAAAGGATACATATGAAGAGTGGTGTAAGACAGGGATGTCCATTGAGTTGTATACTCTCTGCATTAGTTATGAATGTAATAGTATACAAAATAAATAACAAAATGATGGAAGTGGGGTATATAACACCTGAAGGGTTAAGAATTGTGCACATTTCATCATAATTTAAAAATAAATTGGATAAAAGTAGTAATAATTTGCACACGAGTGTCTAGAAGTGATAAAAAAATGGAATCCCCCCATCCTTTGCAGCCTTTCTCCAGCATGACAATTTCAAAACCCAGCTACTATCTCATCTATCATCCGAATGGATATGCCCATGCCACACTCCAACTTAATCCCCTCTCCACCCTTTCTCTCTCTGCACAACCCCTTAAGATTCTCTCTGCTGCCTTGGACTGTGTACCTTGCGTGGTATTCTCCATAACCCCTTCTGTTTCTCTGTCCATGCTTTATAGACCACGTAAACTAAAAGAAATAATAGCTGTATCTCAACTCGCATAGAATTCTCCTGCCACAGGTGATACACACTATCTGATCACTTCTACTTACCATTATAAGCTAGTTACTATATGTTTTAAATGTTTTACTCACTTGAGCTTTTAACATATACTGTATTACACACCCTGAAATGTCTTTAACTTGTTCTGCACAGTTACTTGTGCCCCTAGTAACTTGCAATATGTACTTGAAATGTATACATTTTTGCCCTTTCTTTGTAACCTGCAAGTTGTAAATTCAAATGCAACTGTAATTTGTTTTGGAGCTTTTCTCCCCGGGTCTCCACTGAAAATGGGCTCTTCTGGCCCAGTGGACTTCCCTGGTCATCAAACATAAATAAATAAATAAGAATGGCTTTAAATAAAGAAAAAAAGTAAAGGTTTAGGTGATGTAGTAAAGACAGAGAGGGAGTTATTATTTTACAATAAATGGCATTTCTCTGTTTGGTATAAAATCTGGTAATAAAAATGTAGGTAGAATTCATTGGGAAAAAAACAGAAGAAATAAAGTAAACCTGTCTTTTCTGGAGAACATATACATTATCAGTCAGAAAAAAGCTTATTTGATAAATTCAGTACTGATGTGGAAAATAGTAAACTTAGTATACTTAGCAAGTGTATTTATGTTGCCAGCAATATTTGAAAAGGAATTATTGTAGGTAATGTTTTCATTTACATGGAGGTCTAGATTAAAAGAAGGAGTTTGTATGTAAACAAAGAGGAAGGAGGTTTAGGGTTAATTAATCCAGTGGTATATGCTGCTTCATTATATTTGTACAAAGTGTTAAAAGTGGATAAATTAAAAAGATGAGAGATTAATAGTAAAATTGTATGAATATAAGTGTAATAAATTTTGGGGTGTGGTAAAGAGTAAACGAGAAAAATGTGTATAAATTAAATATAATATCAAGAAAAATATTTTTGTATAAAATAACTGATGATATAGAAAAAGATGAGTATGGTATAGGAATGTATTGACAAAACATTACTATATAAAACTATTGGAAAATGTAACAGATGAAAAAATGAAAACTATAAAAATAAGAAGCAAATAGTATAACCAAAAAGTTGGATGTCAAGATTTTTTTTGTGAGAATGGTAGTAGATAAATTGTCAGTAAAGAGAAATATGCCATATAAAAAGAAAAATGATGGAATGTTTACATTGTCAAGAAGAAGAAACTATATGGAACATGTGTTTATGAAAGGTAAGAGTAAAAGAATTATGGCAAAAGCTATGTAAACAAGATTTTTTCGAAGATAAAAGTGTTTAAAATAAACATGGATATGATTAAATATAGATATTATAATAGAAGCAAAGAATATATTAAAATAGATAAGTTATTTTATGTTATATGGATTAAATGGAATAGAAGAATTAATGAAATTGTTTAATGGTAAATGGATATTAGCAACAATATTGAGTAAAATCAGATGATGGTAATGGAAAGAGGAATGAGGGGATATGTAAAGGAAATTATGAATATGTGTAAATTGATTTGTATATCTATATATTTGTACCTTTGTGAATATTTGTAAATATGTTGTAAATAAAAGCGGTTTTATATAAATAAAGCACCCCTGATCTTTTTGATAGGTGCTGTGAGATCTTTTACATCCATCCTGAGCTACCACCAGCTCAATCAGATGGGGCCTTGGTTTGACATGTCATCTGAAGGATGGCACACACTGGAGTGCAACACCCACCTTATGCTGTACTGTAGTGTCAGCATTTGATCTACTTGGTGTGGGAATAGAACCCACAGCTTTCTGCAGAAAAGGTGAATGTGCTGCTTTTTGCGACACTGACACTGCTAAATTTAATAATATGTTTTTGTAGTACCTTCTTTACACTCTCCAGCAACTGGAAAAGGGATGACATTTGTGAGGTCATACAGTTTGCATTATTCGGAGTTATGATCAGTACAGTCTGGTCATCATCTGTTATGTAGTTAGTGTTGCATATTGCTGTGATACAGTCTTCTCTACAAGATCAGATTGTAAAGGATTTTAGCATTTAATTAAAACCTGTTATTGTGACAGCACAGAGGACTAAAGTATTGACTTATTAATAAGCTGCTTTCTGTGAAACTTTCTACCTTCATTTACCTACTGTGTGACTCTGAGCAGGTGACTTAGCCAGAGTGTGCTTTAGACCACTTAGAACTTTGGTCTAAGTTCCTTAATGGTCTCTTAAGACCGCATCCTTGTAACTATGAACCTATTGCCATTGTCTGCCAGTCTATTCCTTTTGCATAGCTGCACTCATTCAGGAAATGTTAAGGCATTATCACCAGCACACCAATTTTTTAATGTAACCTGTGCAATTTAATCTTCAAGGGCAGAAGGCACTGTGTTTATAAATGGATCACTGAAACGAAAAATTATTTGTCAGCAACCTCTGCATTAGTGATTAGTTCTCTTTAATGTGGAATTATTCAGATAATGTTTACTTCTGCAGAGGTTGTTCATGCTGACTTAACGTAATGGGTAGTTAATATTCCTTATGCTCTTCTTTTTAAATTGTGCTAGACATGACTGGATCTTGCAGACAGATGCTAGTGATCTTTATGCAGTTTCATCCATTTCATCAAGAGCCATCAATGAAGTACATGTAATTTTTTTCTTCATTGCATTATACACTGCTAGTGATTTTTATCAGTTTTGTGTGGTTTATCCAAAGCTACCAATAAAGTACATGTCATTTATTTTTCCTTAACAATAAGGGGTGTACACAGTCATCAAAGTGGCTATAACTGCTGGTGGGGGTGGACGACACTCTGTGGATTAAAACACATTATGCTCTTATCTGGTCATTTTTTTAAATTGTCTTTAATCTGGCTTTGCAGGAGTAGTTGTGTGTGTGTGTGTGTGTGGGGGGGGGGGGTGAATTAATTAAGTTGGAATACTTTTACTGTGTGTGTGTGTGTGTGTGTGTGTGTGTGTGTGTGTGTGTGTGTGTGTGAAGCAAGTTTTAAATATGTGACTATTAGTAATAATTTTTTGACAGACGTCTGAGAAGGATGCAGTCAATACTGTATCTGCAATTGCTGGGTTTGAGGGATGTCTGGATAAAAATGTCCTTTCTGAACTGATAAAGCTAAAAAAGCATTATTGTCTTTTTGCAGGACTGTTGTGCATTTGGAATACTTTACTGTGACCATTTTTACTGTAATCAGATATGTGATGTATATACGTAGTCAATATAGTGGCCTTTACTACTGAGCACTGATATTGGTAGATTATAATGACAGCAGTTTGAATGACCTTGTATGACTGAAATGTATACTTTTGTCATTTTTGGTTCATACATTTTCCTTCACTGCTTACTGGAAAAATTGTTCAAAACTAGAAATTTAAAAAAATCACTCCCAACAAATGTTGCTGTACGAAACAAGAAATTTAATTTAACACAATCAGGTGACTCAAAGAACACATACTTTTAGGTTCATAGGTGCTTGCTTGGTTAACTACCACAAGGGCCAATTTAAGCCTAGTCTTGAAAATGTAGGTGGGGCCCATGGGTTGAAAACCACCTGGGACCCAATGTACACTTAATCTGCCACTGGCCAGATGCATTTTCAGTGAATGTGAATTTCAGTGCATTTTCAAACAATAAGAGTTACAAGGGAAGATAAGTGTACTGTTTTTAGTTCATGCTAAGTATGTTTTAAGTGTGAGACTATTTTTAAGCAAATGACCATCAACATTTGTCTTATGAAATTTGAAGTAAAAGTAAAGAAGAAATAGTATGCACACTGACAAGTTTGAAGTGTGTTTATGATAATTGGAGAGAATGAGACAATGGGATACTGGAATGACTTGGAGGATGGGTCTGGTCTGTTGACACTTCGTAGGGACCCATTTGACCATGATCCATTTTTGGATAGGATAGCCTGTATGAAGTTCCTCATTCCATACCCGGTATCTGTTGCTTTTCTGAACCCAGCTGCTGCTAAATATATGGCTAATACTAATCCCCTTTCCTCCTGACAAGGATGGGAAAGCTTTTGCTAAATTTGGGAAAAATGTATTCTTCTACATTTGTTTTTAGAATTCTCAGCTGTCAAGCTCATGTGTTTGTTTATGCTTGCCTCTTTTGAGAATATGAGGAAAGTTTTTGACATCTGTTTCCTTTTCTGGGGATAAATCTTTGTGTAATTTGATTGCTTCTGTGCCTCAGTTTTTCAGTCTCCCTTTTCCAAGTTGGCCAAAAGATTTAATGCCCCCCCCCCCACACACACACACACACACGCACGCACGCATCCCTCCATGACAAGCCCTAAATCCATCAAAGTTACTTTTGGTAGTGGTATACTTTGTCTCATTTGAGAGCTTCCCCTCTCTTGCTAGACGTAACTCTTCTTTTCCCTTCTGTCATGGAACATGTACTCTCTTAGGGGATATTGGAAGTTCTGTTGCTTTGACTGATTTTTATATGCTTATGTTCTTACTTTGATTAGCACAGGAAAGGTTTGTTGATTAAAATCTTAATTTGGAAGTTTTGACAGGAAAACTTGCTGATATTGCATTTTTTTTTCAAGTTCAAGATACTCACCCAGCAGACAGTACTCTCTCTGTTTCTAGACCACTGCTTCACAGTGACCCTGGTTTTGACAAATGCCTTTCTTCATATCCCCAGGCCTCATCACTTCAGGGGATATTGGAAATGTATTTATCTCTGGTTTGCACTGCAGGTTTTCTGTGTTGCCCTTTGGGTTATCTCCTGCACCACAAGTGTTTTACAAATGCCTTGCACCAGTAGCCATCCACTGACAGACTCCGGACATTCAGTTTTTTCTGTATTAGGACAACTTGCAGATCTGTGCAAAGTCTGCATCCATGTGCGTGGAATAGCCTGAGAAGGTCATGCCTAAGTCTTCCATCTAGGGATTTAAGTTGAACCTTCTACAGTCATGTTTAATACCCTCACAAAGACTTTTCTTTCTGGGGTGCATAATTGACTTCAAAAGGAATCTGGATTTTCTGCCTGAAGACAAGGCCCTGTCGTGCCAGAGGATGATCCTGGAATTTACCCAGGGGAATGTCACCTTGAGATAATTCCTAGAAAATTTTGGACTGTTGGCTTCCATTATTTTCATTTTACCACTGGCACATCTTGGCATATGATAAAAATTCAGTGGTATGTTTGACATTGTTGGACACAGGTCCTTCTTTCTGCTGCAGTCTCTGGTGCTGCCCTTCATTAGATAACTACGGTGGTATAGATATCAGTTGAGTATCATTCGAGGGCTACCCCCCCATGCTAATAGAGTTTGTCCAAACAGATTCATCCAACTTTGCATATGGAGGTGTGTCATTGAGCATGCAAATGCTAAGCCACTTTGGGACCCAAGGACACATGGAAGCACATTAGTATCTAGACAATGTTGAAAGTTTTTCATGCCTTGAAACTCCCTCACCAGCTTTGGACTTCAGGTCTTGTTCTGCTGGTTACAGAAATAACCACAGTCATGTGGTACCTCAACAAACTAGGGGGGTTAAGGTCTTACGGTTTGTGCCAATTGGCAATGATAGCTTGGGAGCAGGCTTATCAGTATTCTTCATCTCTTCAGGCATCAGACATCCTGTCAGAGCAGAACACTGGAGCAGACAGATTGGGCAGATCGGCACAAGTGGAAGCTCCAGGCATTGATTGACCAGGATCTAGTCCAGATGTGGTGAATGCCTCAAATAGATGTCTGCCTCTTTTCAAAACTGCAGCTACAGAAATTCTGTTCCAGCTGTCCTTGCAGCAATGCTTGGACAGTCACATTCTCATTTCTTGGGACATAAATGTATTTGTATGCATTTTCCAAACTTTTCCCTGATTCACAAGGTACTTATGAAAAATTCAAAGAAAATGACAAAGATCTTTATGGTGACCCCCTATTGGTCCAGGTAGCCTTGGTTTTCCATATATGGTATTAGTCAAGGGCAATTACCACAGATTTCCTCACAAGCTAGACCTGCTCACACAGTCTCAGTGGCGACTGGTGCACCCCTGTTAGGAAAAACTTCTTTTGACAGCCTGGATGATTTCATCTTGACTCTGTTTAGGCACTTGTTTCTTGAGGGTGTGCAACAGGTGTTAAAGGAGGCTTGAAAACATGCAGTTAGTAAATCCTATGTTTACAAATCAATGGAAGTTTTCTAAGTAGTCCCTAAATGAAAACAGAGGGTCCATTGTGGTCAATATCCCTGTGATCTTGAAATATTTTAGTGAGCAACTTCAGGATGGCTTTGTTTATGCATCCATTAAAGTGCATTTAGTGGCCATCTCTTTTTGATCCCCCTTTTTTTTGTCATTTTTGTTAAAACAGTTCATGAAAGGAGTATTGCATTTCAGACTCCCCTCACAAGCAAATTATTCCTTTGTGGTATCTCATCTAGGTTTCTTAAAACTGACCTTACCATTTTTTAACCATCAGCTCTCACTGACCTTAAGTTCTTAACATGAAAAATCGTTCTGCTTATTGCTATAACATCTACAAGGATGTTTGAGTTGCAGGCCCTCATAACATCCTTGCATGATTTTCCACAGGGATATGGTTGTGTTATGCACCTGTCCTTTTTTTTCTAGGCTGATGGTAGTTTCAGTCTTCACTTTTTTCCAGTCTTTTGATCTCTCTGTATTTTTTCAGACCAAATTATAAGGGCTACACATTACTTTATAACTTAAATGTGCATAGGCAACTCAGGTACTACCTTTCCAGAACATAGCCCTTTAGGAAGGCCAAAAGGCTTTTTATTTCCTTTTCTGGGGCAAAGAAAAGTCAGCCTCTGTCTAAGCAATTCATTGCACATGGGTTGCTACCTGGTATTTTTTGTTAACACCCACCATGGCAAGATGAATCCAGGCAAGGTAAAGGCACTTTTCACCTGGGCCTTTTCCTCATCAGTGACCATTTGGAAATTAATGGATTATTCTAGAGGCAACAACTTGGTCCTATGTCCTTACCTTCATGTAGCACTACAAACTGGATACTTTTGTAGACTGAGTACTGGCTTTATAAAGACTATTCTCCAGATGCTGCTTGAAACCCTTATCCTTCCTCCTCCTATGTTGGTTAAGTTTTGGAAATCTACCCATATGTCAATAAGCCACTGTGTTTGTTGAACATAGTGCAGTTGTGCAAGTTCTATTTACATGTAACCCATAGATATTCTTAGAACAAATTGCCATACTGGAAGTACCATACCACCTTACCCCTTTTTGTTGGGTGTTTATAGCTGGTTGTAGGAGGTGCTGTTGAGTTTGATTCAGCAACTTGTTTTTGGTGTGTGTGTGTGTGTGTGGGGGTCATTCGGTATGGAACAGTTGATGTCTACAATGCTTGTTTCATTTGCTCTTCCTGTTGGACCCTAGAAAACCAAAAGGGCCCTTCTGTGAGTGTGAAGGGCAGCCCTGATCCTTCCAGGTAATCGTTTTTTTCACCATCACAGACGGGCAGTGGGAGGAGTTCTGACATTTGGCAGACTCTCAAGTGGAGCACTATTACCCATATGCCAGTAAGGCGTGTTGTACAAACATATAATGTTACAGGTAAGTGGAACTTGCACCACTGTATTATTTTAAAAGATACATATCATATTCCTAGATACACACGTCAGAAGTTTCTTTGGTTTTCTGACTCTGGAGAACATTGTAAGTTATTCTGCATTACCCTTTGGTCTATCCAAAAATTATGTTCTACTGTGATAGCATACTGCAGACTGCATGGTTTTCATGTTTTTCCATGTTCAGACAATATATTTTTCTCTATAGAGTATTTTTTAAAGTGTTAGAAAGCTTACTTGGGTAAGGGATCTAACACACAGACTGGGATTCCAGGACACAGATGTGTTGTCTGACTAATTCTCTCAAGATTGTTTTCCTGGAGTATCAGATCAAAGAGTTTTTCTTACACAGGAAACGTAGGGCTGTATCTAGATCTGTTCCCGAGTTTTTCTGTTTAGACTACTCTCTCATCAAGGGAATTACTCAGAATTCTGGGTCTCATAGCAGTTATGATTTTCATAATACCTTTTGCAAGACTCCAAGTAACACAAATCCTTCAGTACCTGTAATTTGTATAGTACCAACATCTTCACCCCCTGACATTTCAGATTCTAGTTTTGTGACTTGGGAGATTTTTGACTGGAGGGCTTAAACATGTCCTACGTGTACCACCCTAAAGACCTAGCCCTGTACTTCACACTCTTACAGACTGATGGAAGGTGATCTATCCCTGGTCTACAAAGCACCCTGTGATGTTGCACTGATGGACCTGTTGCACATCCTCAAAACAAATATCAGAATTACCCAGTCTAGCAACCTAAATCTTGTCTCTAATATAAACAGGACATGTTGACTACCTCTTCTTTGGAACAAGCTTCCCAGCCAAGTGTAGCAGAGTTTTTCCATATTTCGGTCAATAGTAACTTGGACCATTGTATAGGAGATCAGAAATATAACCTCTGGTCTGACACCAATGTCTTTGGTGGACAGAAGCAGCCTGTAAATGCTTGTCCACCCATGTCCAAGCCTGCACATACCCCTTAAAATAACCTTAGGATATCAAAATTTGTCAAATACATTTGGGAAACATGGCTAGGGTTATTTTTGTGGTGTACACTGTTAATACACAGGTCATTGTTAACACTGATGGCATGGGTTCGATTCTTTGCAAAAGAAGATTGTGGCTTTTGAGCCATTCCAGTTGTCTATGCCTGGCTTATGAAGCATCCACAAACCCTGCAATTATGACTGTCCTGCATATGTTTAAGTAAAACTGTGCCAGAAATACAAGGTCTAAGGACGTGAATTTTGTTTTTGACTTAAACAGAAGATGCAGGAGAGATGTATGTGTCCCAGAGACTGCCCCTCCTGTGGAACAAGCTTCCCATCAATGTGAAGCCAAGTTCATCTATTACCCAGTTTAAGCGCAATGTAGACCAGTGGATGAGGAATAGGACATTTACACCGGGCCTGGCACCCATGTCCCTTATGGACGAGGTACCTTATAAATGCCTGGCCCTCTGTGTCTTTTTTGGATACAGAACTTCATTATTCTTTCCGGAAAGTTTGGCTAGGCTTAGAAAGGCCCCCTGGATCATTAGCCTGATAATTACCTGTGAACCTAAGAGACACCATATTTTTCCAAGTCCAGATCTCCCATTCTTCCTTCCAGCTCCAACACAGTCTGTCACTACAGACACCTCAGACTTTGCTAGTGGATCAGTGTCTACCAGGACACAAGGTCTGTGGAACAGAAAAAAACAGACCATAGCACATGCAAATAAAAGATTTTGGCACTTATAAATGTTCTCCACTCTCTCATTCATTTTTGGTCTCTGGGACCTTTACAAGTGTTTATGGACAACACCATAGTGATCTGGTACATAAATAAGCAAGGTGGAGACCGTTCTTACCCTCTAAGCAGACTCTCCTCTGGCATAGGTTTTCAGCTCAGTCTTTCTCCACAGTTATCTTGCATATTGTTAGAGCATGATTGTATGGCAGACAAGCTGAGCAAGTCCAGTACAGTCCCTCACGATTGACAACTGTATCAAAGGTCTTCCATGATTTGATACAACTGTGAGAACACCTCATATAGATTTTTGCCTCCACTCTCAATTATCATTTGATGAAAGCTGCTGCAGTACCCCATTTTTGAAGGGCTGATAAACAGATGCTTTTTCTTTTACTTGGACAAGAATTTTCATATATGCCTTTCCAAACATATTCAGGGTCATTATGATGATTCAATGGGCTCTCCAAATATCATTGTGGTGACTCCATTCTGGCCCAGGCAACGGTGCTTCTCCCTTCTTTTGGAATGGCCAGGGGCAATTACTGCAAACTCCTCACACAAGAAAAGGGTGTTTTATGCATCTCGACTATAACTGTAATCGACTGCCTTGATGATAACATTTTTATACCTGTCAGGCAACTTTTTTATGAGGACATGCAGCAGTTATTAAAGGAGGCAACAAGTCCTACTGCTAGAAAATCATATACCAGTAAATGGAAAATGTTTTTCCCAGTTGATACAAAGAAAAGAATCCGTACCCATTCAAGGCTAGTGTGTGGCTGCTTCTACATTATTTCTACAAGTTATGATCCTGTAGCCCATTTCTTCCCCATCAGTCACTTAATTTGTTGTCCATTTCAGCATGTCTGCCCTTGGATCCCCCTCTTTCAGTGCAGTCTTATGTGAAAATGTTTTTGAATGGGGTGTTGCATATGAAGCCTCCCTAAACTGAGATGGCTGCTTCATGAGATCTTAATTTTGTGTTAATATAACTGTTGCTCCATTGAACCAGATCATCAGGCTGTCTTGAAGTTCCTCACATGGAAAGCAGTGTTATTTGCTCTGAGTTTCTGCAAGAAGAGTATGAGTTCAAGCGCTTATTGCGGGGTCTGCCTTATTCATGAGGCTGTCTTGAGGTTCTTGACATGGAAAGGTTTTACTAATTACTCTGATCAGCTGCAAGCAGAGTGTCTGAGTTACAAAATCTCATTGTGGGGCAGCCTTATCTTTATTTTCCAGAGAGGTTTCCTTAAGAACCAATCCTTTATGCTTATGAGGGAGATAAGATGTTTCATACTTTGAGTGTCCACAGACAACTTGGGTACTGTCTTGAAGTTATAAAATCTTGCAAGATCTCTGATTTGTTGTTTTCTTGCAACTATAAGAAAAAAGGGCAGCCTATGTTAATTCAGACTGTTTCTAAATAGATGTGTCATGCTATTACCTTTTGTTATACCCACCATAAGAAAACTACTCCAAACAGGGTCAAGGTACATTCTACCAGGGTTTGACTCCACATCTGACTTTTTGGAAGGTGTTGGGTTCTAGATGTTCTCTAGAAGCACTAACTTCTTCCTCTGTGCACACGTTTACAAAGCACTGTAAACTAAATTCCTTCTCCAGGTTAAGGACAGGAACATTCTTTAGGGGCTCATGGACCCTTAGCCATCCTCTTTCCAGTCACTAAAAGCTATGATCTGATTTTGGTAATCTTCATTCATTCTTTACTGGTGGGTGTCAGTTCCGTCCTTGGAAACGAGTCGGCCGTTATAACAAGCTCACACCAGCCAAAATCTCTTGAGATAAGCTTGACCCATAGTGCCCCTTTTAATATTACCCCAAATCTCGTTTGCCGCGTACTGAATCAAGACGTGTCAGGCCAGCTGTCAGCTAAGTCATTTAAAATTTTTTTCAATACTTAAAACCTTTCTTGGTTTTCTTTCATATATTTAATTAATCTTTTGTTTGTCACATATTTTTTGCTTATCTAAGTGAGTGCCCTCTCATTCCTTCCTTCTTTTACCAAGTTTGGTACCCTTTGTACCATTGCTGGTACAGGCCTTCCCTTACCTCTGCGGTAATTCCTAATATCATTGTGGGTATTCCCATTTCTCCTATCTCTTCTCTACGGTTAAGAAAAAAAAATCCCTCCTCCTTTCTTGTGTGAGTGTGATTTGACTGACTTTTTGTTAAAATTGTATTTTTGGTCACAAAATATGTCTGAGAAAAAGGGAGCAACTGGTTTCAAGTATTGTGACCACTGCAATAGGAAAATGCTTAATGTAGACAACCATGGGTCCTGTGTCTACTGTCTTGGGGTGCCACACCTGCCCACGAAATCCCCTTGTGCGATATGTAAAGTCAAAGAAAACGTTGTCATTCAGAACTACACAGCAGTGTGGCTGAACGAAATTACAATGCTTCATTCTCAATGCAGGAAACACTTGCACATATAGATAGAAAAAAATTAATAAAATATCACAGTAGAAATTTAATAAGTAGCAATTTGTAAGTAAAGTAGGACAGCAGTGACCTGCACCCATCCCAGAACAGGAGACAAGGAAGACAAGGAACAACATGAAGGTAATATTGTCAAAGTAAAATTGAAACAGAACAATAGCGGCATATCTATGATTAGACTAAAATATTGCACAGTTTGTATATTGCACTTTACAGTCCTTCAGTGTGTAGGTGAGCTACCTTAGTATTGCACTTAGTTATTGCACATCCATAAAATAAGCCCCTTGATAGGCTAGTTATGTAACAGATGTCATGGTTCATTTTTCCAAGAGTTCAACAGTCTAACAGAGAGCAGAAAGAAACTGTTTTTTAGTCTGGTGGTCTTACAGTGCAGCCTTCTGTATCTCCTGCCAGTGGATAGGTGAGCGTGTAAACCATTGGCAGGATGTGTTGGATTACTGGAAATCTTTTTGCGTTTGTTTAAGCACCTGCATCTGTGTACATGTGTGTAAAGGATTTAGCTCCCGCACTTTGGCAGAATGGAAAAACAAGATTATGCTTAAAGGTCTCCTAAAATTTCCCTTCATGGAGGCTATTTCTGAGTCAGAGGGCTCAACCCCTCCAAAGAGAGAACATAAAAAGAGGAGTAAATCATTACTCTTCTCTCCTCACATCTAAATTGATGGAGCCGAAACCAAAAATTTCTAAATTTGCACCAACAACTTCAACATCGGGGCCTCAAACCCCCTCCACAATGCCATCTTCAGTTCCATGACCTCAGCAGCCGGCTACTGTACTGTCCTCGTCACCCATGCCCCAGGCACCAACTATGACACCGATAGTGACTACAATACCACTCTCCCTTTTGGCACCAAAAACGTTGTTCCAATTCCAGTCACTTCCCCCTCCTACCTATACATCATGCCGGTCCTTCAACCTCGTTACCGAAAGGTGAAATACCCCCTCAGACTTGATATTCCTCTTCAGTGAATCCATTTTTTGGGCAACAGTGCAGCCCATTTCTAGAGCGTCCTGACTCACCATCATGGATATCCACCCGCTCCTCCAGGAGCCTTTCAGTACTGGATGTAGTGAGGCTAGTGGTTCAGCTCCTGATGGCCAGAGGAATTCCAATGCCTTCCAAATCCTCCCTCCCCCCTGCAGCTGAGGATTTTTCTCCACAGACTCCACCATATTTTCCTCCTTCGACCTCAATGCCAATCCTAGTTCCAGCTTCTTCGGTTCCATTGGTAGATCCTACAATGGTGCTGGAGTCTACCCTTTCGCCATTGACTCACTCGGAGCCAGGCCATCCTTGAGATTGACTGGTCTGTTGGCACCTTATTCCCTAGTACGGCACCTCTTTTTTCCACTAAGCCATCTGCTGTGGTTCTGGTTGCCTTGATGGAACCAATTCCTCTCATGGCTCCTTCCCTGGAAGTGGGTTCATCTGAGCAAGGTGAGACCCCAGTCCCGAGGTTGTCTTTCTTGGTTTCGGGTTCCCATCCCTCTTTGGGTGGACCTGCTTTACAGGTGATGGAGAGGGCACTTTCCTCTGCAAGCTCCCAGCTGGCCCCTTTGGCACTGGAGACCTGTATATTTCTTTCCTCTGAGCCACAGTTGACACAGCCCACTACTCACTGACACCAGGCATGGGAACCTCAAGACATCCTTCCACAAGGTACCCACTCTGCAGAGTTGTCCTCAGATGTCTCCATCAAGCAGGTACCTCGTAAGAGATCGTGCAAGAGGAAGAACATGTATTCCCCTGAGGAATTCCCTCACTGAAGATGCAGACTACAATGAAGAGGAAGGGTCCCCACGGTCGCTCACTGAGGATGTCTCCTTTGGAGATGTATTGGAAATCCTGAAGCAGTGGGGAAGACCACCCCTTGCTCTTAGGAGTCTGTATTCATGTAGGCTTTCCATGCTTTGCCCTCTACTTTCTGGGTGACCCTGCCTGCAGATGACCTGGTTCAGCTCATTGTGCAGTGCACCTGGAAGAGTCCTGATACCATTAAGCCTATCCCCAGAGACCAAACAAAATTCTTTCTCCTCCAGAGGGCAACTGGTCCAAGAGCCTACCAGTAGATGCTGTGGTTGTGGTGGTGGCCACTAAGAAAGAGCTCGCTGAGGAGAGCACTACTGTCCATCCCCCTAACATGGAGTCTCGGGTGATAAACAGACTAGGGAAGCGGGTGTATTCTTCGGCGACCTTTGCCATTCAGTCTTTGAACTATCTGTCACACTTCACCCAGCTTCAGGGAGACGTAATTTTGGAACTCTCAGAAACTCTGACAGGCGCAGTTTCTGATGAGGTACGTGACAAAGTTGCCTCACAGCTTGCCACCCTGGAATCTATCTCTAACTCGTCCATGCAGTTGATTTCTCACACTACCGAAGGGGTGGCTAAAGCAGCGGGTGCAGGCATTGTCATGAGACGTCATGCCTGGATGGGCCTATGTGATTCTGTGGATCCCTTTAAGTCTTCCTTTCTTAGTGCCCCCATAGAGGCCTCCTCTCTTTTTGATCCAAAGGTGAAAGACACTTTGCCAGGTATGAAATGAACAGTAAGTCCTTGTCTGCCATGGGCGTACATTTTTCCACTCCCCCAATGACCCTACTCTAGGTAAGTTTCCCCCCTGGGGTAGACGGTGGAACTCAACTGGAAGATGCCCATTCAGAGGGGATCTGCGTAAACAGGGGTCCAGAGATTCCTTCTCTGGACAGCCCTATCAACGTTCCTGAAGTGCGGCCCAATTGCTTACCTCTGGAAGCATTCGGGGGACGTTTTTCTCTGCAACACCTTGCCTGGCAAATGATAACCACAGATTTCTGGGTGCAGATGGTAATCGCCAGAGGTTATCACATCCCTTTCAATCTTTACCCAAGGCCACTAAGGCATATTCCCAACATTCCACCCAGACAAAGGGAAGCAGCAGCTCAAGAAATTAAAAAGCTGCTTCTAAAAAGAGTCATCCAGATAGTCCCATCAGACCACATAGGATCCAGATTCTACTCAGGGTTCTTTTTAGTGCCAAAAAAAGACAGGGGCTGGAGGCCAATTCTGGACCTCAGCATCCTAAACAAATTTGTTAAGCAAACAAAATTCCTGATGGTCACGGTTCACTCTATACTACCCTTTCTGGGGAAAGACTATTGGATTTGCTCGGTAGATCTTCAGGACACGTATTACCAGATAAAAATGAACAAGCTCTTCAAAAGATTTCTCCACTTCTGACTGCGAGCCAATCACTACCAATTCCCAATGCTGCCCTTTGGTCTCTCTATGGCCCCCAGAGTGTTCAACAAATGCATGGCAGTGGTAGCAGCTCACTTGAGACTGCAAGGATTTCAGGTGTTTCCATATTTAGACGATTGGCTCCTTACCGCTCCAACCAAGCAGCTACTGGTTTCAGCTATACAATATACCCTCCAACTTATGGAACACTTAGGGATAACAGTAAACAGAGAAATGCAAGTTAATTCCTTCTCAAAGACTTGAATTCATAGTGGCAACCTTCGATACTTGGTCTTGACTAGTATCTCTCCCACTTCACAGGCTACAAAGACTCTGGTCTCAACTCCGGGTGATACTTTGTCAGGACAAAGCTTCGGCATGAGCAGTCCTCCCAACTACTAGGGTCAATGGCAGCATCGATAACAATAGTTCCACTAGCAAGACTGCTCGAGACATCTACAGTGGCTTTTGCTAACACAGTGGTCTTGCCCTTTTTTAATTTCTCCAAGCTTTTGGGTTTCTAATAATGGACCCTATTCCTAAGTCAAAGAACAATTAAAGTTCATGAAATTAGTATTGTTTCCCTCTGTGATGTCAGCCAGAAGTGCTCTTCACAGCACCCGCAATGTGCCTAGTAATGACTCCTGCAGTTTGTACAGAGTTACATGTATTGGTAGCATATCTAAATAAGATTTTAGACTTTTTTTTTATAAGACCTGTTGCTCCTACTACTGTTGGAACTATTTGGGTATCTTTCTTCCAAATTGCTCTCGTTTCTGCTTGCAGATTCTGATATTTTATAACTTTGTCTCTCTGTGCGCAGGACACTGTAGTCACTGGGTGTGGCGATTTCAATGATCCATGCTACTTTTGTCTTCTTTTTCTGGACCACTATATCTGGTTTTCTAGCATCTATCTTTTGGATTGTGGTGATCCCATGTGATGTAGATTTCATAATTTTCTATGATGCTTTGTGGGCCATGTTTCCAGTGCTTTTCAGCCACTTCAAAACCATAATGTTTGCACAATCCCCAGTGCAACAGTCTCACCACGTTGTTGTGCCTTTCGGTATACAATCCTTCTGCCATTAGTATATCACAAGCAGCAACGAGGTGTGCAACTGTTTCCAGTTCGGTGTTACAAAACCTACATTTGTCTGTTTCTCCCACATGTTCAGTGGACTTTGTAAACCAGTGTGTACGTAGCCCACTGTCTTCAGCCGGCAATATTAACCTTTCATCTCTTGGTTTGAATTCACCTCTCCTTAACTATTCCTGCGTTCATTCCTGATCAACATGAGGTTCTTCCAGAAGTTTTCTATACTTGCAACTATATTTATGCATTTTCCACATTTCTTGCCTTTTCATCTGATCCTTCACCTTATATTCATTCTTTTGTTTTTTGGAACATTCAGTTGCTGCCTGATTTCTATCCACTTCCAGTCCGATTTCCATTCCTGCCTGACGTCAATATGCTTTTGCTGGATTAAGAAGGGATGTCTTCTTAGATTTATTCTCCTCATGTTTCAAAACTTTCACTATGTTTGGGTCTCGTGAGGTCAGCAGGTGTGTGTGTGTAGACTCACGATTGCAGATCTGTACATGTAATCATGTTTCAAGCTGGCCCATCCCTCCTTCAGAACGGGGAATACATAATCTTGGTATGCACTGATTTTTATAGATCACTTGGTGAGCATGAAGCATCCTTCTTGTTTTAATATCTAATTTATCCAATACATTTTGGAGCCAATCAATCACTCCAAAAGTGTAAGTTAGGACAGGAAGAGCAAATTGGTTTATTGCTTGGATTTTGTTCCTAGATGTCAGTGCTGTTTTCAGGATTAATTTAAGTCTTCTAAAATATTCATTACTAAGTTTTATGCACATTTGTTTGTGTTTTATTGCTGATCCTTCATCAATTCCCAAGTATTTATACACTCCCTCTTGCTCAAGTTCTTTTATATCACATTCTTGTCCCAAACTGATTTTTTTCCTGGTGCTGCAGTTTTCCTGCTTTAAAGGTTGCTTTTGCACATTTATCAAGGCCAAATGATTCTAATATAATCTGAAAAAGTTTTGACAACCTGCAGCTGTGCTTTCAGTTCCTCATCTGATGAAGCTATACAATTTTAAATCTTCGACAAAGAGAAGATGAGAGGTCTTTAGACTTTGTTGTTTTCCAGGAGCCAAATTGTAGCCATGGCCTAAGCTAAGTAAACAGCTTAATGGGTTAAGGGCAAGGCAGAACAGCAGTGGTGACAGAGAGTCACCCTAGAATATCCCCCTTTGAATTTTTATCCCTGGGATAATAATTTGTCCTTCATCGTGGTTTAATTGCAAAGTGGTCTTTTTTCCCTTTTTACAGTTCTCCAGTATGACTTTATTTAACAGCAAACAATCCTTTGTTCCATATCACTTTCTTTTATTGCCTTTTTGTTCTACTGCCATAATTGAGTTTTCTTCTAAATGGCTGTAACCTTTGTCAGCATCAGTTCCCGTGTATAGTTTATACGTCGTCAGAAGGCAAGTTATTGGTCCATAACTTTTGGAGTAGCTTGCATGTTCACTCTTAAGTAGGCGCATTGTTTAACCAGTTAGCTAGATTGGTGTCTGTTCGGGGTGCACATATAAAATAGTTCTTACTCATGGCTAGGTGGTCTTGCAAAGATGTTAATACTTTTAACCAAAAGTTAGGCACTGCATGTGGACCTGGGGTTTTCCAATTAGAGGCTTTTCTTAAATTTGTTTCAATCTCTCTGGCTGTTACTTCATCCCATTTCATATCCTGTACCTTTAAACTTCTTATTCTTTCTTTTATTTCTTTTATCCATTTAGCATCTTTGTTATGTTCCACAGGATCTTCATAAATACTTTTCCAAAATGCATCTGGTTCTTCTTTTTGGCAGTCTTTCATTTCCTTGTACCTTATTTCCCAATTCTCTATAAAACTTTTTTGGGTCATCACTAAATTGTCTATTTTGTACTTTTCCTTTATATTTATCTGTGTATCTTCTAAGTTTTTCCACCTGTGCTCAAAATTTTAATGTATTATTTGCGATAGTGCATGATAGATCCTGGTCTGTTCTAATACTGCGCACTGCTTTTATCCCATCTATTTTTCGTAGTATTTTTGTTGATCTATTTTCCCTCTCCTATAGTCTTCTAACAGTGCCACTGAATTGCTTTATATTTTTCTCTATTCGATATTTCCATGATGGTATTGATTTCTCCCCTTCCTTTGCCTCACTACCCTGTGTTCTTGTGGTAGAACTTTATCAGTTATTAATTTAGCTGCACAGTAGCGTATCCTTTTTACCTCTGTTATATCACATGGATCTCTATGGACAGTCCTAACTACTGTGGTCATTTGTTTTATCAGACTTCTGACTTTTGGGGTTTTATTGACCTTCTGTAGTCTATTTCTTTCATTGATTTAAATATATCTATGTCCATTAAATCAAGCAGCTCTTCCCTTAGTTAATTTTCTTCTAGACTAAAGGCACATCCTTTGTTTTCCACTTCGTATGGGCATTCTATAGAAAGTTCTATAGCATCTTCCTGTGGCACCTTATCTTCAGATTCCTCCTGTGCCATCTGTTGCTTTGTCATATGGGAACTCACTGACCTATCACTCCTCAACATTGACTGCATCAGAGTTTCTGCAGGCTCCTGTTCTTTGCCTTGCTGTCTAGCTTTAAGTGAACGTTTATACTGGCACCTGACCAGTTGCTTCTTTTTCCACTGGTTTCCCCTTAATTTGGATATCCATTGCTCTATCCTGTTGTGGTGCTTTCTGCATTAGATTATCTACACTGAATCCTTCACTTTGCAGGTGCTCCATAACCTTAATTTCTGTTTATTTAACTTCTCCATTACTGGTCTCCTTTTCTGCTTTTCCTCTTTGTCTTCTTATTTTTTGTATTGTAAGGTTTACCATATCTGGATTCCTTTGCCTGTATTTCTCTTCAAATATCGTTGGTGCTGCTCTTTTTGTCTTGGTTAGTTTTGCTTTCTCCTTGGTATAAATGTTACACCATATTAAATCTGTCTTTCTTTCCCATGTCCATATTTCTTCTTCAGATGTCTCCTGATCTTCCTGCTTCTCCGTACTTTGGGGACTCACTCCATCATGCTGTGATGCAGTCTGTGTTGGACTTTCTGCATTAAATCCTTCACTCCACAGACACTCCATAACTTCAACTTCTATTTCCTTAACTTCTACTTTATTAATCTTCTTTTCTACCTTCCATCTTTATAATATACATTTTTTTATTGTGAAATTTTCCATATCTGGATGCCTTTGCCTGTATTTCTCTTCAAATATCCTTGTGACTGCTTTCTCTGTATTAATTAACTTGGTTTTCTCCTCTGCATAAACATTGTACCATATTAAATCTCGCTTTCTTTCTCATGTCCATATTTCTTTTTTATACTTTTCAAACTTGTAGGTTTTGTTTACATTTTCGCACTTCCTCAGATCCTTCTTTTCCAAACAGATCAAACAAACAGTTTTTTCCAAACAGATCAAAGTTTCTTTATCTACACACTGTTTTTCAAAAATCTGTTATATTAATGAACACAAATTTTTATTTGAAGCTTCTGACAGTTTTTCCTTTGAAACTATTTTTCTTTCCTCTAATTTCTCTCATAATCATTTTGTATATCTTGTGTCTGAAAATTCTGGGCTTTTTGCATAACAGTAACAATATATCATTTTTTTTCTTATCCTCCATAGTCCACTCTATCGTCTTTATGGCTCTTCTTTGGCCTATCAGAGTTTGTGATTTTTGCGGACTGCTACTTCTTTCTACAACAGGGGGGGCATCTTCAATTTGGGCCTGGCCTGGCCCCATTGTAGGAATGTTTCTGGATTTTGAGGATTCCACACTGTCATTTTTTACCATCCTGGTACCAGTCTGCCTACCAGGATTAGGCACATTTTTATCCCGGGACCTGTGCACTCAGCTGTCTTTTTTGTTTTTGACTTACTTCTGTCCATGATATATGCTATATAAATACAGTCTATATATCAGTGTTGCCTTGGTGAGATTTTGGAAAAAGCAAGGTCCACATCGCAAAGGTACTCACCAACACTTGAGGATGAATTCAGTTTCAGCACTACTACTCACCTTTGCTTGCAGACTTTTCATCTCTCCACTAAGGTCAGTGGCAGCATCGATAACAATAGTTCCACTGGCAAAACTGCACATGAGACTTTTACAGTGGCTTTTGCTAACACAGTGTTTCCCTTTGACTCTTCCTATGTCCTTTCAGAGCAGGATAACAAATCAGTTCAAACAAGATTTAATTTGGTGGATGAAGCCAGAAGAGCACTTATGGAGTTGCCCTTTCTTCCACTCAGCCCAGAGCCATAGTGACCACAGACGCCTCCCTTTCTTTTTTTAAACCCATTTAACATAGCGAAACAGTAAAAAGCAACGGAGATCTTGCTTTCTCCGTTGCTTTTGGCCACAGCTCTGATGTATATGCGCAGTACATCAGAACTGCCGTGGATACCAGACAGCTGCGGAAGGGCAGCAAAGAGGCATTATACAATGCCATTATTTAAGAAAAGTAATTATTTCTTTTCTTAAATAATGTCATAGTATAATAGCAATAACTCATTCTGGGTGTAATGCGGATTTACCCACGGTTGTCTTTGTTTGGTCCCTCCGGCTTCGGGACCAAACCACGCCAATCGTGGGTAAATCCCACATTACCCACACCCAGGCATGGGTTATTGCTATATGAATGCTCTTTTAAGAAAATTATTACACATTTTATTTTCTGACTGAAAGTGGTATTTCCCCTTCATGAAACTCGGTATTTTTTTTGCAATATCGAAAGCTTCCTGTTAGGGACCACTGTTTTTAGATATGAGTGTCTTTTGAACTAACTGGAGCTGTTTTTGTGAGAAATTATGTACTGATTGTGTAAATTGATTGGATGAAGGGCAGGGACATGCATTTTATTGTAATATTTATGCTCAGTTAATAAAAACCTATCTGCCATATAATTTTTCGGTCACTGTGTTTGAACAGAGTACTGACAGGGAGTTTGTGTACTGCATGTACTTTTTTTTTCCTTGTGAAGGGACTGGGAAAAGTGTTGAGTCTAAGTGAACTGCTTGTGAACTCTCTGTGACAACTTACTTTCTGACATCCTCACACCAGCATTGCTTACCATTTTTGGTCCTTCTGGTTCCTTTCCTTTTGTAGAACTTAGAACAGAAAAAACAAAAGCAGCTCAAGGAGCCACCCAGAACACTTTTATTGTAGACAGCAAGCCAGCAGGCTTTTCGCAAATGCTTTTTCAAGTTATAAGAAACTTCAGTGCAACAGCTGTTCACTTAAATATTTGCAATAATTGTGAAACAATCAGTCAGACACATAATTAAAGCTAAATACCTAAAATGATTCATTTTTAAAATGGGTTTAACATTGTTAGCAACATTTAGTCCAGGACTTTTATCTGCCTTTAGTTCATTTATCTAGTGTTATATTCTATACATTCATTTTCTGTTGTTGTATCATGTCTTCTAAAATTAGAGGGTATATATTGTAACATAATGAACTTAAAAGAATGTGTGTCATCAGAATTGCTTATATGCTTATAAAGGGCATTACTGTCCAGCTTTCTCTGTATTTCGGATAGATGGTCACAAATTTTTTTTTAATTTCATGTTAGTTGTACCAGCATAGAAAGCTGGATTGGAATTACATAAGACAATGTATACCAAACTCATAGAATTACTGTCTGAGTAAGCAGAACTTTATATGTGTTTCATAACTGGATGTACAAATGTATTATTTCTATATATAAATTTGCAGAAACTACAATCATTACAAGGAAAAGTCCCATTTTCATTGATTTATTTCTGTTACGTCCATTTGATCTAATTCCTTATTTTGCTTTAAACTCGTACCTTTAATTACCCTCTAATTTTTTTGTTCTATGTTCTCCTACTTGTATCTGGCTCGGTTCTACCTGCTTGAGCTTTCTTATTTGTGAGTCCTTTCCTTTTGTACTTAGAAAGAGAAAAATCACTTAACATTGTTGCAGACTCCTTCTGCACCTCAGCTAATAGTGGGTGAACATGCAGTGGCCATTGGTTGTTCCATAGACCACACACGCACCTTTCCAGCTTCCTCTGTTGTAGTCTTTTCAGCCATCACAAAATAGGGGTCAGCCACATTCTCTTCGTCTGTTCCAGTGTCCGGTACTGGCATGGGAGAACCATCCTCTCCAAGTGTGAGAGAGGCTCTGGGAGATCTTTCTTAAGATAGCTTTGGCAAGAAAAAACATAAGACCAGGTAGATGCCCTTCCTTTGAGTCGGTCTTCTTCCAGAGGGACTACTTTCAAGAAAAAACAGGACTAAACATTTTTCATTTGAAGAAGTATTTGCAGTTAAGAAAGATTAATTTCTTTCCTTGGTAGGACAGACAATACAGGCAGTGGTTACTAATATACAGAAACTATTGCAGATAGGCATCTCCTGTAAAATATTTCCTTTGGAAACAGGGTTTGGTGAGTTCTGATTTTGACAGAGGTAGGGCTGCTTCACCTGCAAATTCCCAAGCCCAACTGTCTGATTTTGGGGAACACTTTAATTCTTACCCTCCTTTGGAGGAATTTTCTTTTAATCGGACCATATCCAGATGAAGTATTTATATAGGAACAAACAGGTGTTTCCCCTGAACTGAAGAGATACTATGATACATTACAAATAGACATACCTCATCCCTCTGTGACCCTTCCTATACTGGCAGCTTTGAAGGGTGTGTTGGATGCTGTCTATAATCATCTTGATACCCAGCCTTCAGTCCCTATAAAAAAGCAGATAAATTGTGTAAGGTGCCGCAGGCTAATACATTTCTTTTTTCTCACCTTAGATCACACCCCACCACAATTTCCACTACGTCAAATGCTGGTAAGAGGCTAGTCCTAAACACAAACTCTTCTCCTTTTGGCAAAGAAGGCAAGCTGTTGGACTGCATAGGTAGGAGTATGTTTTCCTCTTCCACTTTAGCCTTCAGAATTTTTAATTACCAGGTATATATGTGAAAGTTGGTTAAAATCTTATAAAAGCAGTCTGATGGAATTGAGTACTACTCTTCCTACAGAAGAAAGTTTATTTTTTTGTTAATCAAACTGTTTTTATCCTTTCCCTGATATCTAATATGCCTTGTAGTGTGTGTGTGTGTGTGTGTGTGTGTGTGTGTGTGTGTGATTTTGCAGATGCTGGGTCTAGAATCACTGCTGCGACAGTGTTGAAGATGTGCTTGGATACGTAACTAAAAGTTTGCTAATGAAGTAAAATCTGAAATCTTAGATTCTGATTTAGATAAGGAGATGATATTTGGTTTATCTGCTACCCAGGTTCTCAAACAATATGATGACAAAGAGAACTCAATTCAAGGACTTTCTATGATTTTTTTGTGACCCAAGTATAAATTTTATAGGCCTCTGCCTTTCACAAAAATCTAAACAAGCAAAAACCAGCCATATTCCAGCAAACAATGTGCTGAAAGAGATTACTGGAGGGAAATAATAAGAAACGGGTCCTTTCAGAAAAAACGGACAGATCAACAGTGCAGAATGACTGTCCGTATTCTTTCTCCCCATTCCCTCTCCACTGACCATTATCTTTTCTTATCTGTCCCACAAACTGGTCCTTAACATCCCCTTTTGGCAAAAGATTGTCTCTCACTCTTGGGTGTTAAAAGTGGAGTAGGAGGGATACAGATAACACTGGATACAAATACATTTTCAGGGGAATTCCTCCCCATTGTCCGAACTAAGCAGAATATTTTCCTCAGGTTCTTTTGTCTTTACTGAAGGACTCATACAACCAGTGCCTGTAAGTCAAAGGGGCAATGGCTTTTATTCCAAAATGTTTCTAGTACCAAAGATAAAATCCTTTTGAAGATGAATACTAGGTTTTACTTTTTTAAACCTGTATGTGAAATTACCAAATTTCAGACTGTTGACCTAGTAGAACAATTGTTACCCCTTATTCCTCCCATGAGTTACATGGTAAGACTAGACTTAAAAGAAATGTCTTCTCTGTTTCTGGGTCACATTACCAGTTTTTTGCATTGCTCTTTGGATTAACTGCAACTCCAAGAGTATTAAAATGCATAGTTCCAGTCATAGCTTAATGCACACTAAATGGCATTCGCTTTTTCCTTATTTAGATGACCTGCTCATCTTTGTGTAGTGTCTTTATCCAGATGTCAGGAGTCATTGACATGGGTTATATCTCTTCTGACCCGTCAGCAAGATAAATATTACAAAATCCTCCTTGACTCCATCTCACAGAATTGTGTTTCTCGGCTGCCTTCTAGATACTTTTCTGCAGAGTGTTCCTTTTTGACAGAGAAGGAGGTGAGTTTATCTTGAAACTTTCCTGTACTTCTCCAATCAGTCTCAGACTTCTGCAGGAAAATTTTTCAGGATCCTGGAGTTTTTGGTTTCTGATTTGCATGATTCACCTAGCCTGGTTGCCCAAGAAGAAAATGCAGTGGTTTCTAAAAAAAAAAAAAAAAAAAAAAAAAACGCATGTATGTAGCATTTACATCCTCTTGGGTTTCCAGTCCCAATGTTGTGCTTTCTACAAAATGTAAAAATGGAACTGCATTTGTGGAGACAGCAAATTCAGTTGGTCCCTTTCTGTCCTTAGACCCAAAACCAGTCTCTCACCACAGACATTTCAGATATTGCTTGAGAGTAGTTTCTGTGGCGGGTAATAGTTCAAGGCCTGTGGAGTCATTCAGACAGACCAAAGCACATCAGTATATAGAGAGATGATGGTTGTGATTCCTGCTTTGAAATCTCTCCATAACCTATCATCTCCAGGAGCTCTTCAAGTGATTCCAGACAATGCAACAGTCATGTAGTACACAAGCATGGTGGTACAAGGTTTACCCCCCCCCCTTTGCAGGTTGGCTATGATGGCTTGGAATTTAGGTCTTCAGCATTCCATAATCCACTAAGCATCTTACATTCCATCTGAGTAAAGCATAGTAACAGACAATCCGAGCAGGGCTGGGACAGGCTCTCCTGAATAAAAATTAAACTAAGAGGTCTTCCAGGAACTGATCCAGTTGTCGGAACACCTCAAAGAAATCTGTTCACTTCCTTTAAAAACAGAAAATGTAACAGATTTGCTCCAGGGCTCCTTTCAACAAGCCTGGAAAACAGATGTTTTAAATTCCCTTGGAAGGGAGTATTCCTTTATGCTTGTCCACCCTTTCTAGTGATATCCAAATTAATTCTGAAGTTTCAGAAGGATTCTCCCCAGGTCACTGTGGTGACCCCCTTTTGGCTCCGACAGCACTAGTTCTCTCTTATGGAAATGGCCAGGGACAAGAAACTCTTGCTTCCTCAGTGACAGGATCTACTCACACAAAACAGGGGCATTTTGATACACCCTATTCTCAATCAGCTTCAGCTGACTGCCTGAATGATTCAGTTCTAATACCTTTGAGGCACTTATTTTATGAGGATATGCAGCAGGTACTTAAAGGAGCAAGAAAGCCTACTACTAGAAATCATATATTGATAAGTGGAAGCAATTTTCTAGTTGGTGCCTAACCAGTAACCAGGTGCCCATCAGGGATTTTTTTGTACCACTGGTGCAAAATGTGTGTGTGAGGTATTTCATCTGGTCTCTTATTCCTCTATAAAGGTTCATCTTCCAGCCTGTGTAGCCTCACAGTGACATGACTCAACATAAATTTGCCCATTAAAAGAACCAGAAATTCCTGTACTATGAGTGATGAATGCTGGGGAGTAAAATGCACACAGCATAGTATTTACTTCATTAATGTGCGTCATCATATCTAAATAGTATGCAAATCAACACAGTTGACTCCAAAGTCACTGAGTGTAGCAAATAGCATTTCAAAATGAATGCTTATTACTGTTTAAGTCATGCATGCTGATTGGACAAAGCAGTCAGCATGCTCAGTGTAAGTCAAACAATCCAGAGTAGATAAAGAAAACTAGTGTGTAATCCACGTAAGTACGAAAACTAATGCATGAAAGTTGAGTCAGTGTTAAAATACTCAGCCTTCTTTGGCAGCTTGCAACTTGATGGAACACCATACCAAAATACAGAGTGAAGAGAGGTTTGTGATCAAGTGGTGTCAGTGCACTGGTGCGTTTCATTAAAGTTTAGTTGTCAGTAGTAGTTTAGTAGCTTCAGAAATGGCAAAAATTAAAAGAAAAGAAAAATATTGGCAAGGGATGCAGTAATAATTTTCCACTTTTGGACAGTTAAAGATTTTATGCTAAACATCAGAGCATACTTTCCAATATGAATAGAATATGGTGTCAAAGGAAAAAGAAAAGACCACAAATGGAGATGTCCACCTAATCGGTACGGATTTCAGCACAGGTAGGAGAAACTGAACAGCAAGGGACCATTTTTTATCCCAAACCTTCACTGGAAATAGTATTAGAAAGTGAAAGATGTAAATGAAAATGCAAACATACTTCAAAAACCCAAAATATAAAGTAGAAAATGTTTAATAGTAAAACAAGATAACTACTGTGTCATTTAACTCAGCACAGAAAAGAGAGCAATCACAATCATAAAAACGACAAAGCATAAGAAAAGAAAAAAAAAACACCAAAACACAAAAAAAAGTACACAATTTTTGGTACTTTAGAAAGGAATAATTATTTAACTTATCATACAAAAGATACATATATATTTATATACAAATAAAAGAAATGGATACATCATTATATAAAACGAACACAGTTGTATAATAACTTTTGCCTTAAGACCTCAGCATGTCAACTGTGGGTTAACCAAACATTCCCCACACTGAGCCATAGCTTATTGTTAAATTATTTTCAAATGTGCTCTACCTGTTTGGGTATTCATTAAACTTGTCCCTGTGGCACATGTGTCTCTACCATGGTGGAATACATGGAAGCACAAAGAATCTAGCAATAAATGGATGTGCACCAAAAGGCATTCCAGTGCATGAAACTAACTTACCTGGAAGCTTCTTGTAATATAGAACGTTATGATTGTATTGCATAACTTCAGGTTTGTGTGTTCCTGAAATGGGTTTCAAGAACTTCTCCTTGAGAACTTTGCTTTTGAGGTGAATTTCTTGACACCCATTTTATAGGCACTAAAAATGGTTTGAATAATCTGTGGCTTGATCACAATCTTGTTTCAGTCTCATGCATATCAATTTGGATATGTGTGTGTATGTGCACATGCCTGTTACATAGAATAGTGGGTTTATTATGAACATATGGAAACAGTTTAGCTAAGGTTTTAAAGTACCATTTTAGTATATACTGTTAAATATTGTACTAGTCTGAAAATAAGAGATGAAATATTGTCCTGCACATACAAAAATGTACATCTTACATTAAGAAGTAAAATCTATCTTCTTTAAGAGAAATAAAAGTTTATATGTTTTTGTTTTATACGTATTGCTTTTTCTTATTGATGATCACATTTTCTTTTTAAAGGTTGAATATTCTGTTTGCAAGGTACCTGAAGAAGTCAGTAAGCCAGAATCCCACATTATTCAGGTAAGTATTGTCCTGAAATATGTGTTTGTGTGTGTATATGTATATGTATATATATATATATATATATATATATATATATATATATATATATATATATATATATAAAAATGTGCTTTTACTTGCGTGACTTTATACAACATTGCATCTACAGTATTTGTTGTATTATACATTAACTGTGAATCATGTCAGCTACTCATTTATAAAGTTGTGGCTGTTCTAGAATGAAAAACGTGAAATACTTAAACGTCTGAATCAGAACTTAAGAGCTGATGAAGACTTTGAAGAAGAAAAGAAGAAAGCTGAAGAAAATTCCATTATTTGCGTTTCAAACAAAGATGATCTACAGCAGGAAGAAAAGGCTCTTACAGGCGCAGAGCGAAAAAAATGGGAGGCAGGGGCTCAGCCTGTAGTTCTTCCACTTGCACAACTAACAGTGGTAGACACTTTGCTTGGAACAGAGGGTAAATATTGCCTTTTACATTCCTGACTTTACTAGAAATTTATAACTGTCTTGAAGTAAGTACTATTCTTAGGAACTGGCTTAGTACTGATGGTCAGATAGTCCATTCTGGTGCATTCGAATGGCCTGTACCACAGTTCTGTCCTACTGTTTGTTAATTAATGTACATCATAAAACAGGGAGTAATATTTCAAAGTTATAAGTGAAAGGTTTGCACATTTGCATAGTCATACCCTTCGGGAAAAACAAGGTTACCCCTAGCTACCATATAGGTGACAATCCACTGAGCACAGAAAAAGTCATCAGGGATCTGGGGACCCAAGTTGACAGTAGTCTTTCGTTTGACACTCATGTTGCTAAAGTAGTTAGGAAAACCTTCTATATCGCCCACCTGATCATGAAGGGATTCACATCTAGATCAAGGGAGGTCATCGTCCCCCTGTACTCATCACTCATTAGACCTATGATTGAGTACAATGCCCGTTCGAATGTATCTGACCAGACACCTGATGCAGCTTGAAAGGCCCCAAAAGTTCCTCACCAAAAGGATAAAGGGTCTCAAAAATATGTCTTATGCTGCCCGACTGAAAGAACTCCAGCTTTATTCAGTCTCATACCGCTTGCTCAGAGGTGACCTGTTTCTGACATATAAGGCCATGTCAAACCCAGATTTGATGAATATGCTTCACCTCAAAAAATCTAGATCCCTCAGAACCACAAGGGCGGGAGACTTAAACCTTGACACGGTTATAAATAGAACGTGCTGGAGGGACAGATTCATCACCCAGAGACTCCCTATGCTGTGGAACAAAATCCCGGTACATGTGAGGCAGAGCACCTCGCTGGCCTTGTTCAAGAGGAATCTTGACCAATGGATGGGAGATCGCAGATATACCCCAGGGATTACTTCAGTGTCACTGCTTGACAGAGGCACAGAAAAATGATAGGCATAGTTTTTATTCAAACTAAAGGGGTGGCGAAAGCCACATAACTATGGGCTAGGCTTATAAATGCCCTTGGGCAGATAGCCTAGTATGAACCTATGAACCTATTTCATTTAACTTTCAATTATATAGCATTGCTTTGCTGTTGGTATAATATGCAATTCAGTATCCACATTCCAGCTCCTACAGCATACAGTATATATTTTTATTTTATTTATTTTTATTTTACATTTGTTGACCGGGAGGATCCGACTGGATGCATGTCCATTTTCAGCGGAGGCCCGGGGAGAAAAGCTCCAAAACACAGGTTACAAAACACTTAACTAAACAATGAAGCAAAATATACATTCAAAATAAGAGCATTCTAACTTATTCTTTCTAATTTATTTTAAATGTAAGAGGAGTAGGATAGTAAGGAGATGTAGAATATTCATGAGTTATAGACAGTTATTACATTCTAGAGTGGACTATCCCGGGTTTAGGCAATGGCAACTTCGCATTGAGCCCAGATGAGTTCTTAGCTTAGCTTTAAATTGACTTAAAGTAGAGATGGATATAATATCATGGGGAAGTTTGTTCCAAATTTTACCTGCAGCGTTGGAGAGAAGGAAGTCTCCAGCAGAGTTATTAGTTTTGAGTGATTGGATTAGGAGACGGTTGGATGACCTCAATGGGCGGGGATTATTACAAAGGGGAAGTAGTGCTTTGAGGGAAGGAGCATATTCAGGGTTATATATGATTTTGTGAGTAAGGACTAGTAGGTTGAAAGTAATTAGGTTAGGAAGCTCAGACCAGTTGAGTTTGGCTAAATTGGTACAATGATGGGTCCTATATGGGGACCCAGTAACAAACCTTGCAATATGATTGTAGCATTTAGAGAGTTTGTTCATGACAGTTTTACTTATATTGTGAAGTAAGGGGACAGTACAGGAGTGATGAGAGGAGGTGAGTCTGGGCAATGGCCATTTTAGCTTGGGGGGTCAGGAAGCTTTTTATTTTATATAAAGAGCCTAGCTTTTTGTTAATGGTCTTAATTATTTGGCTTGCGTGTATATCAAATTTTAGTTTGTTGTCTATGGTTACCCCTAGTAATTTTGTCGAGAGGTCTGGAGAAATAATGGTCCCATCCTTTGCTTGGATAGTAAAGTTAATGGGGTAGGACTTTTTTGTTGGAAGAAACAACAACATTTTAGTTTTTTTGGATTGAGAATCAGGCGACGACTGGAGAGCCAGTTTTCTATTTTGCTGAAAGTAGACTGGGTTAACAGTTGTAAATCTGAAGGGTAGTACCAGAGCAGATTAACGTGGAATCATCTGCATATTGTATACAACTGGCATTAGGAGTAACTGTATGCAGATCATTGATAAAGATGGAAAATAATAGCGCTCCTAGAATAGATCCTTGAGGTACTCCTAATGTATTGGGTAGTAGCTTAGAGAGTTTGGTCTGCCATAAAACTGCTTGTTTTCTGCCAGATAGATAGGAACTAAACCATTGTACAGCAATGGTGTCAAGACCTAGTGAAGGCAATGTATTGATTAAAAGTTTATGATCCACCATATCAAAGGCCTTTGACAGATCCAGAAATAGTGCTGATGAGAGATTGTTATTATTACGATGGGAGTTTATGGTATTTGAAAAGACAAGGAGGGCTGAGGTGGTACTGTGGAGAGGTCTGAAACCATGTTGGGTATCAGCCAGTAGTTGGTTGACTATTAGGTGTTTCATGAACTGTTTCTGAACACATTTTTCCATTATTTTGCTAAAGGGGAAAGTATGGATATGGGCCTATAGTTAGAAAGATCAGTGGAAGTGCCTCCCTTGTGGAGAGGAATTACATATGATATCTTCCAGATCTCGGGATTATGGCCTCTGCTAAGGAGCGGTTGATGAGGATTGACACTGGGTAAGCAATTACGTCAGCTGTTTTTTGCAAATATTCAGCTGGGAGTTGGTCGGCTGAGAGTGTGGAGGGTTTTAGTTTTTTAATTAATTTACATATAACGGAAGTTGCAACAGGTTGAAAGGTAAGTAGGGAATATTTTTTAGTGTTCGAGGGTCAGAGGTATGAAGGCTAGGTGGTAATTGATTAGACAGAGTTTGTATTGTCTCAGTGAAGAAGTGGTTAAAACTATTGGAGACATCGTCAGGGGATTTATCAATGAGTGTGGCAGGTGCAGGGGTAGTAGTGCGACCAGGATGAAGAAGTTGATTTAGTCCAGGCCAGAATTTTGTGGACAGTTTTGGTGGTCGGTTTGTAATTTACAATAGTATTGTCTTTTATCTAGTAATATTTGCCTTTTAGTTTCATTCCTAAGTTGTCTGTATTTACTTTGGTCCAAAGGGAGTTTGGAAGTACGCCAGACAGACCACGCCTTGTTTCTAAGTTTTATTTTCAATCTTGTTTCTTTTGAAAGCCAAGGAACATCTACAGCTTTGGTTTTCTTTGAATGAGTGGGTGCATGAAAATTAAGAATTTCTAAGAATTTTTTGTTAAAGTAAAGCACAGCTTCCTCTAGGGGTAGATGTTTTAGTAATGTCCAGTTACATGAAGATAGTTCTAGTTGTAATTTAGTTAAGTCAAGTTTCTTTTTGTTTCTAACAGTTCTGATTGTGGGTTGCATGGGAATGGCTATCTTATGCTTAATGATGTAGGTGAGGTGGTGGTCACTTAAACTATCGGGAGAGTACCAGATGTATAGTGATCAGGGTGCTTATTTATTAGTACCCAGTCAAGTATACTGTCCTTCTGGTTAGGTTTCCCTAGCCTAGTTGGAGTATTAATAGTTTGCTTGAAAGAGTAAAGGTTAATATGTGAGGAAGGAGCTGAGGGGTCACAGGTATTCCAATCTATGTTAAAGTCTCCGAGAACTAAGGTCTCTTGGGGGAAGTGAGTTGATATCCAGTGAAGGGTGTTTTCGAGGGTTTCTATATTATTTCCTGGGGGAATGTACAAGCAAATAATATAGATACATTTATTGCTGTTAATCTGAAGCTTGGAAATTAGTATTTCTGCATTGTTAAATTGAGGTGGTTGCAAAACATCAATAGATACAGTTAGATCAGATTTATAGAGTATGGCTACTCCACCTCCTTTCCTGGGAACTCGGTCTCACGATGTATATTGTAACCTGGGATTAGTATCTCATTATCGGTAGTTGTGGGTTTTAACCATGTTTCAGTTAGACACAAGATCTCAGGGAAAGGTCTACTAGTACCGCATGAAGTTCATGTACTTTGTTGTTTATGCTTCTGATGTTCAGATGACAGGTTAAAAGAGAGTTAGTAGGACGGGCAGTAATGGGGTTGGAACTAATATCAATGTTGGGAGAGGACTGCTGGTCAATGCTGGTGGGACCAGGGTTGGGGTGTATATCACCATGAGGGAGCAGATTAAGTCTAAGTTTGGAGATAAGTTTTAGGAATTTATCTAAAATTTTGTAAAATTGTTTGAGTTTGGGGTTTTATTTCTATTTGCGGTTGGGTAAGGTGGCAGTAAACAGGAGGTTGATTCTTCCCAAGTACCATAAACATGAAAGTAGTTATTGAATTTACTTCCAATTATATTGGTCCCTGATGTGGTAGTAGAGAGTAATACCAGGTTTTGTGTTTCATACGATGTTGTGAAGTAAGAGGTTAATAGCAGTGGAAGAAGAAAGAAATACCACATGTTTAAGTACTTGTGATATTGGGTCAGAAAAATGCTATTACCGAAAGAATAGATGGAGAGGAATAGATGATTCAGAGAATGAGGAGGAGGGGGAGAGAGCAGGAGTGGGTAGAATGCAAGGAAGGTGGAGTTTCAGGGGTTGGGTGGGGAAATTTTGGTTACAGCAGGGATTGGACCAGTTTTTAGAGGGAGTGGTTTTATGACTATAAATGTAGAGGTAGTGGGGCGGTGGGAATAGGGGCAGGGAGGGAGCCAAGAGAGCCCGAGCGAGGGCTTAACGAAGGGCTACACTCAACAAAGGTAGATAGCTCTTTATTTTTGGGAAATTCAGCAGGCTATACAGCCTTATTTTGCTTTTAATTAGTACTTTACAGGCACCAATTTACAGCCTTGTTAAGCTTTAGTTATGATTTTCAGGCACCAGATATAAGTCCGTTGCAAGTCCAATTTAATTTTAGGTGAAGTCTAAGACCTAGAGCTAATAACACTTGTAAAAGTATAACCTTGGATCCTAAAAGGCAGAGAGCAACTGAAGGCAAATGGCACTATTATTTAACAACCTGTATGTTTAAACAGTAGAAAAGCGTTCTCGCTTCAGAGTCTGTAAGGGATTAATTGTATCCTCTCATACAGGGAACAATAGGGCTGCGAATCAGGGGAGCCACCTAGGATGAAAGAGGGAGGTCAGGAATAAGGTTAGAAGGCAGTGAAAAGACAGTATATGTAATCTTTATACATTGAGTACAAGTAAACTGCACAACCAACTAGCCTAAGGCAGTAACAATTGGTCTTCTACTCTAGTTAAAAGTCGCTAACAGTAGACAGTAGATGTAGTATTTATACCTTGAGTACATGTAAAATACACCACTATACTAGAGCCTAAGGCAGTAAACAATGGTTCCTCCACTCTATTTGAAAGTCGCTAACAAATGTTCGAGCATGCAGTTGAATACTAGCATAATTTGTTAAGCATGATTAGTTATAGCATTAAGTTTAAAGGGTTACTGCCGCTTTTGACATTACAGTAATGCATCCAGGAGTAGCCGAAATACACATTAAAACAAAACTGTTTCACAACTTCAAGCGGGGTTTGAACTATAACTACAGTATCGTAATCATTCAGGATGAGCTAAATACATATCCATTTTACAGTGCACGATGTTCAAAGTAGACTGTGAAATACATACTTTAGTTCAAGAATTCAAAATAGACATACCACTTGGATGGGAACGCTACCTGTAGGATCCAGGTATTCTCAGGTTTTTGAAATGGCGGGTAACTGAAGTCTTATTTGAAACCTCGCTTGTGGGCGAGCAGTAATGAAATATAGCAGGGTTTCGCGGGCTTGGCTACACACTCAACAAAGGTAGATAGCTCTTTATTTTTGGGGAAATTCAGCAGGCTATACAGCCTTATTTTGCTTTTAATTAGTACTTTACAGGCACCAATTTACAGCCTTGTTAAGCTTTAGTTATGATTTTCAGGCACCAGATATAAGTCCGTTGCAAGTCCAATTTAATTTTAGGTGAAGTCTAAGACCTAGAGCTAATAACACTTGTAAAAGTATAACCTTGGATCCTAAAAGGCAGAGAGCAACTGAAGGCAAAACGGTACTATTATTTAACAACCTGTATGTTTAAACAGTAGAAAAGCGGCGTTCTCGCTTCAGAGTCTGTAAGGGGATTAATTGTATCCTCTCATACAGGGAACAATAGGGCTGCGAATCAGGGAGCCACCTGTATGTTTAAACAGTAGAAAAGCGGCGTTCTCGCTTCAGAGTCTGTAAGGGGATTAATTGTATCCTCTCATACAGGGAACAATAGGGCTGCGAATCAGGGGAGCCACCTGTATGTTTAAACAGTAGAAAAGCGGCGTTCGCTTCAGAGTCTGTAAGGGGATTAATTGTATCCTCTCATACAGGGAACAATAGGGCTGCGAATCAGGGGAGCCACCTGTATGTTTAAACAGTAGAAAAGCGGCGTTCTCGCTTCAGAGTCTGTAAGGGGATTAATTGTATCCTCTCATACAGGGAACAATATAAAAATGTCTTTCATTGTCGTAAAGAATTTGCTTCAACATGCATACTTTGTCATATTAGAATTTAAAAATCTGACAGTTTTACAATTTTTTTTTTTGTTTTAAAGTTTACATATGCAGAAAAATGATCAGAATTTGTCAGTCATCTAAAATGCATTTTGTTTTTTGTATGCTTTTTGCCACCATGCCTGCAAAGCAAGCCTCCTCTTGAGCACGTTTGTTTTCCCATACTTGAGTATCTCCAGTTTGGATGCAGTAGGGTTCGTCTTCCAGGCATCCATGTTGGTTTTGTGCCCCTGATGGCATCCCAGTAATGGGGCATTGTAATTATGGCTCTAACCCCTTCCCTTGAGCAGGGGAATGTGTGATTCACGTCACCATGGGAGCCATTACCACTTTCATAAGTGAACTGCTGAACTGGCAATCCAGTCCTCCTCGGGTTACATCTGCCACCCCTGCTTTGAGTAGTAGTAGTGAGTAGTCTGCTGCACTCCACCTATTCCAGTCTGGATACACCCACCTTCCTCACAGAAGTTCTTGCAAATGCCCAAGCTGATAACCGAAACACAATTATTTGGGCCATAGTCAGGTTTTTATCCTTTTACATATCAAGAGCTGGCATATGTTTTTGTATATTTTAAAAAAATAATCAAAGAAATAATTATATCTTTGGATTTTAATAACCTCAGAATATTCACTACTGCATTATTGTACTTTGCAGCATCTTCAGACTGCTCCAGGTAAATTTCAGTGCTGTTATATGTACCTTGTTCCCTATTTTTTAATCTAAAACAAACAAAATCTGATGAAACAGTACACAGAAATGGAACTTAATAGATAAAATCTGATACACAACTTGTAACAGAAAAACTGTGGGCTGTTGCAGTATGGATTGAATGCTACATTAATACATATTTTAAAAATAGCTTTGGGTTGTGCAGCTGCCTAACAAGGTTATTGTTTTCACATGATCTCATAAAATGTTTGCTAATTACAATGTCTGATTTTATCAAGTACTCATTTGTATATCATGGCAGAATAGTAGCTCAGTGGTTAAGATCTATACCTTACAGCCCCAGGGTTCAGAGCTGATTTCCAGTGTCAGTGTGGAGTTTGCGTATTCCCCCTGCGTCTGGTGGGTTTTAGCCATGTATTCCTCTTCCTACCTAGCTCCTAAAATCATTCTTGCTGACTAGCTACTCTAAAGTAGCCACGTGTTCCTTACGGTCCAGGTTGTGGTTAAAAGGTGACTATGATGGCCAGTTCACTTAACAGGTTAACAAATTAGTAAATTAAAAGTAAAACTATTTGATGAAAATTCACCTCCCATTGCCATTTACATTGTCGTGTCATTTAAGATTTTTTCTTTTAATTTTACTAGTCACTTGTGCAGTGCTGAGAGTATACATCTCATTTTTATGTTCTTTCTGACCTTTTTTTTCTTTTTTTAATGGCTCTCTAGAAAATGCTTCTCAAATTCATAACCATGTTAGACTTTCTTGCTAAGTTCTTGCCTTGCTTTCACTATGGCAATTTTAAAAAAATCAGGTGGTGCCTACTTTTTACTGAAATTTCATGTCCTTTGTTCAGATGAGATGTTAACCCTTATACACTTATTTCAGATTTGATTTATATTGGGTAACAGATAGTACCCCCTTCCAGGGAGCTTATCAGTTCTTTAAATATCTTAAATCTTGGATATTGATAGTTGGAGTAATCCCTGCTGACACATGCATGGGAGTGGGAGGAGGATGTGCTTGACCCCTTGTTTACCTGTAATTTCTTAACTGCTCATGCAATGTGAATCTCATTGCATCATGTTGTTGGAAAGCTTGAGTGTATGATGTCAGGAAAAATAAGCCTGCAGAATGTTGTCATGGTCATCAAACCACAAATCAGGATTTCTTTAAAAGGAGCTAATATTACTGCCATTTGGAAGGGCCAACCCTTCATCCTGACCACAGACATTGTCTGGGAAAATCTGTCACATGATATCATGCAAGAGCCAAAGAAGTGCAAATTAAGGGATCTTAACACCAGGGCCAATTCTTTTTTTCAGTAGCTAAGTCCACTGCCTTAGTGATTACCTCAGACCACTATTTATCAGTGAACTCCCATTCAAGTGAGAGAGTTGAGTTCTTGACTGTTGTCTGTAAATGACAGAGAAAGACCAAAGAAGTACCACCCCATCTTCTGCTTTCTTGTCAGACCCTAGGACATAGTGCCTTCCCTGTACCATGTCAGGTTGAGCAAGCCACTCCATTCCCCTGGTCATGTGTCTGAGGTAAACTAGGTGTACTTCCTTTAGTCCCCCCCCAAAAAAAAAGAAGGCTTATTTGCAAAGGTTGAATTGACTTCTGCAGGTTCTCCTGCTCTTTTCAGACTCTTCTCTGACTTACCACATTAATTATAAACCTTTTTCTACATATGGGCAGATATGACCAAATCTGTGAGAGAACATTCTGACAAGTCCTGCAGCAGCTGGAAAGGCCCCAAAAGTTCCTCACCAAAAGGATAAAGGGTCTCAAAAATATGTCTTATGCTGCCCGACTGAAAGAACTCCAGCTCTATTCAGTCTCATACCGCTTGCTCAAAGGTGACCTGTGCCTGACATATAAGGCCATGTCAAGCCCAGATTTGATGAATATGCTTCACCTCAGAAAATCTAGATCCCTCAGAACCACAAGGGCGGGAGACTTAAACCTTGACACGGTTATTAATAGAACGTGCTGGAGGGACAGATTCATCACCCAGAGACTCCCTATGCTGTGGAACAAAATCCCGGTACATGTGAGGCAGAGCACCTCGCTGGCCTTGTTCAAGAGGAATCTTGACCAATGGATGGGCGATCGCAGATATACCCCAGGGATTACTTCAGTGTCACTGCTTGACAGAGGCACAGCAAAATAATAGGCATAGTTTTATTCAAACTAAAGGGGTGGCGAAAGCCACATAACTATGGGCTAGGCTTATAAATGCCCTTGGGCAGATAGCGTAGTATGAACCTATGAACCTATAAGTATTTCCACTTGGTACCTATGCAGGCCTCCTGCATTTGTCCACATTGGGTGAGGAATTTCCCTTCATGTTCTTCATTCCACATTGCTGCAGTCCTAACTATTGGGTAGTCCGCTGTCCCAGTCGGCCCGAATACCAAAGTATATGGCTGACGTCGGTCAAGGCGCATTAGACTGACGTCAGTACGTCAGGGTACTAATGCGCATGACCGACGTCATATCCTCAGTCTTTTTTGCCGCATGGTCCGATGCAGAAGCAGTTTTGCGAGTGCAGGTTGGCGTTCTGAAAGTTTCTGAAGTCAGAGTTTCAGACCGAATCAAAGTTGGCTAAGTACCCCGTTGGGGAATATTTTGGTTTTTCTTGCCTCAGTATTTAACCGGATGTCAGAAAAAGTGAATAACTGTATTTCTTGTGGGAAACAGATACCTCATAGGGATTACCATACTTTGTGTATACCTTGTTTAGGGCCTGAGCACGACGTTGTTGGATGCCACTCTTGTGCTAGATTTAACAAACGCACTATTAAGAGAAGGTTAGACTGTGCCAGGTTAGTTTTTGGGAAGCGTTGTAATTATAAAATGCCGTCGGATACTCCGACGCCCGCTTCGGCCAAAAAACGCAAGGACAAAGCAGCTAAGCCTAGAGTGGAAGAACCGACAGTCCCGGACGTCGGTTCTTTAGAAGGCTCAGTGGAGCCGGAGGTTCTGCCAGGAGTTTCTTTGGAGTCTCAGGGAGAGACTTTACTGTTACAGGATGTGTCCTCTCAGGAAGTAGGCCAGGCTGAAGGGGCTTCTCAGGTGGCTGTTCTTCCCTCTCTTCCTAAGGTGGTTAGAGCCTCCCCTTCTGTTTCCAAGGCTTCTTTGAGAGGCAGGCCAAGTTTAGCTTCAGTGGGGGTTTCTCCTAGTGCTTCAGGGTCTTTGCCTAAGAAACATATGCTTAAAATGGCAGAGGATTTGATTACTATGATTAGTGGTTCTATGTACACTCCTGATAAGAGGCCTAGGGTGGAACCTGAGTTTGAGAGTTTTGAGCAATGTTCGGAGGCTTCTGAGTCTTCGGCTGAAGACTTGCAGGAGTATCCTCCTTATTCTGATTCTGATGTGGATGATTCTACTCCTTCAGCTTCTCCTCCTGAGGATTTTTCTTTTCAGAGACTCTGCATTCCATGAGGGAGCATTTTAAATGGGAAGGTCAAGATTTCTCTGATTCCAGGAAGAGGCTTAGGGAATTCTTGTTTTTACCCCAGCATAGGCCTTTAGCTATACCTCCTGTTCTGAATGTGGTGGAAGATGTTTTTGCAGAGGCTTCCCTGAATCCTGATTCTTTGCCTCCTGCCCCAGTTAAACCGGATAGGTACTATAGGGTGCCTGAGGCTCATAAGTATCTTTTTAAGAGTCCTAGGGCAGACCCGGAAACTGTCTCTCAGGGGCCTAAAGGTGTGAAGGCTTCTGTTGTTAAAAATCCTGTTCCTCCTGATAAAGAGGCAAGGGCTTTGGATAGATGGGGAAAGAAAGTGTATACTTCTTCCACTTTAGCCATGAGGGCGTTGAATTGTCAGTTTCACATGTTAAAATATCAGAATTATCTCCTTTCACAATTGAAGTCTAAGGTGGATGCTCTGGCAGAAGGTATTGAGTGTAAAGAGTTGCAGGATTTAGTTCATGTGTCTGAACAGGTGGGTAAGCATTCCTTGCAGTGTGGTTTTGATGCTGTGCAGGCCTCCTCGAGGGTGGCTGCCACTGGTTCTGTTCTTCGTAGGCACGCCTGGTTGAGGGATCAGAATTTAGCTGAGCATGTTAAAACAAGGATTTTGGATGCTCCTTTACAGTCTGATGTGTTGTTTGGTTCGCCTGTGGAAGCAGTTTTAAAGAAAATGGAGGACAAGGCTAAGTCTATGCAAACTGTTAAGGATTTTTGCAGGTGCAGCCTCAAGTTTAGTAGAAATTGGCCTACTAAGGGATGGACATATCCTGCTTATGATTCCCAGTCTAGGGGTAGGTCTAGACGTGGTAGGGGCAGAGCTCAAGGTTCTTTTAGGCCTAGAACAGGAGTTCACCTGCTCAGACTTCTGGTGAGGGCAGGGGTCAGTCCTTTCGTAAACAGACCCAATGACCTACCTTTTCAGCTGCCAGTACATTCTCGCCTGGCAGCCTTTGGGAGGAAGGCTGGCTCTTTTCAAAGAAAATTGGGATTTAATTACCCAAGACAGATGGGTTTTGGATATCATTCACCACGGTTACAGGTTTTATTTCCATACCTTGCCTCCTTTCAAAGGCATGCCAGACATTCCTCCTCTACAAAGAAAAGAGGCTCACAAGCAAATTTCTCTGTTGCTCCAAATAGGGGCCATTCAGCCAGTTCCTGTGCCAGAAAGGGGCCTAGGATTTTATTCTCGCCTGTTCCTAGTACCGAAGAAGGGGAACACGTGGAGACCAATTTTGGATTTATCTATCCTCAACACTTATCTGGACATTCCCAAATTCAAAATGTTGACGTTACAACAGCTTTTACCTCTGCTGGGCAAAGATCACTGGATGGTAACTTTAGATCTCAAGGAAGCTTACCTTCATGTGCCTATCAGACTAAGTTGCAGGAAGTATCTGCGTTTTCGAGCTGGAAATTCTCATTATCAGTTCTCTGCATTGCCCTTTGGCTTATCTACTGCGCCCAGAGTATTCACAAAGGTTCTGGCTCCAGTGATAGCTTACTTTAGGCTACAAGGAATTCAAATCTATCCTTACTTGGACGACTGCCTGATTCTGGCTCAAGAAAAGGAAGACCTTTTACAGCATTTGGAATTTGTGATAGCAGTGCTAAGATGCCTAGGGTATTCTGTGAACGAAATAAAGTCCAGTCTAGTACCCTCTCAAGACATGTGCTTTCTGGGTGTGAGACTGAATACAGCAGCCCAGATGGCCTTTTAACCCCGGACAAACAAAAGAATCTTTCCAGTTACTTCCATCAACTATCTCTTCAGTCCGGGCTGACTGCAAGGACAGTCCTTCAAGCCTTAGGGTTCATGGCATCTTGTATTCTGGTGCTTCCCAATGCCAAACTGCATATGAGGAAGCTGCAATGGTATCTCAAAATGTATGGACACAGCACTGCCAGGATTTGGACACTGTCATTCAAATAATACCTTGCATTCAAAAGGAATTTTTGTGGTGGGCTCAGGAATGTCACCTAAACAAGGGACTCTCTGTGACCCGACCAGAGGCGAGTCAGATTCTAACGACAGATGCCTCAGACATTGCTTGGGAGCTCATCTAAATGGAAAGTGGATACAAGACAAGTGGCCTGCCAGACTACAGCATCTACATATCAACATGAAAGAGATGTTAGCAGTCCAGTTTGCATTAATGGCTTTCAAGGAGTTACTTCTTCCAGGGCAGGTGTTGATTCTAACAGACAACACAACTGTCATGTGGTACATCAACAAACAAGGGGGAACACATTCTTACCCGTTGTGCAGGCAAGCAATGATTTTATGGGAGACTGCGCTCAGCTTGCAACTAACTCTTCAGGCAAGGTTTCTGCCGAGCACAGAACTCCTTAGCAGATGTGTTAAGCAGACAAATCATGGATCCCCACGAGTGGAAACTGGATCTTCATGTATTTCAAAATTGACAGTGTCATGGGGAACTCCAGACATAGATCTGTTCGCTTCTCCACTAAACCACCAGCTGCCAAAGTTTTGCACAAAGAGGTTTCATCACACAGCTTGGAAAGTGGATGCTCTTTCTTTCAGTTGGAAAAATCTTCATGTGTATGCCTTTCCACCTCTGCCTCTTCTCCCAAAGGTGCTCCTAAAGGTCAGACAAGACAAGCCAAGGATGATTTTAATAGCTCCAGATTGGCCTCGGCAACACTGGTACCCATTACTGAGGAGTCTGGTAAGGAAGCCTCCATGACCTTTACCTTTGATTCCACACCTGTTGTCTCAGAGGGACGGTCACCTGCTCAATGTCAAGCTTCACTCTCTTCATCTAACAGCCTGGCATATTCTGTTTTGAAACACAGCAGGTCTCAACTTCCTCAACAAGTTTTAAATGTGATTATGGAAGCCAGAAGACCTAGTACAAGGAAAGTGTACGCAGAAAAATGGAAGAGATTTTTATTTTGGAGTGCAGCAAACAATTTGGAGATTTCTGAGCCTAATTTGAGTGTGGCTCTTCAATATCTTACTGAGTTATTGGACAAAGGTTTGTCTTTCTCTTCCATTAAGATTCATGCTGCAGCAATTTCAGCTCACTATGATTGTGACCCACCATTGTTTTCGCATCCTTTGTTCAAGCAATTTCTTAGAGGGGCAAAGAATATAAGACCTCCACGTAGAGCTCCTACTCCTGCTTGGGATCTCAATTTTGTGTTGGAGAAACTTACTCTACAACCTTTTGAGCCTGCGGCTACTGCTGAATTGAAATACTTGTCATGGAAGACTGCTTTTTTGTTGGCCATTACTTCTGCAAGAAGGGTTTCTGAATTGCAGGCCCTTATGGCGGTAGAGCCTTTTTTGATTTTTCATAAGGATAGGGTATCATTACGTACTAATCCTTCCTTTATGCCTAAGGTGGTTTCTAGTGTGGCTTTAAACCAAACTATTCATTTGCCTACTTTTTATGCAGATCCCCAAAATAAAGGGGAAAAGATTTTGCACACTTTAGATGTGCACAGGCAATTGCGTTATTATTTAAGCAGGACTAAGGATTTTAGGCAGTCTCAGCAGTTGTTTGTTTCTTTTGCTTTGAGTTCTCAGGGCAAGCCTGTGTCAAAACAAACTATTTCTAAGTGGATTGGGTTTTGCATTGCATTTTGTTATTCCCATCATGGCAAGGAGATTCCAGCTGGGATTAGGCCTCATTCCACTAGGGCTACTGCCACTTCAACAGCATTTCTAAGGGGTGGCAACTAAGGATATTTTGGAGGCAGCTACTTGGAGTTCAGTGCATACTTTCTCTAAGCATTATCACCTTCCTCTCTACTCTAAATCTAGGGCTGGTTTTGCCACAGCTATTTTGCAAGGCATGTTGTCAGCTCCTGCTTCCTTATGATTTGCCAGCCTCCCTTACCTCTGCTTTGGGATTCTACCCAATAGTTAGGACTGCAGCAATGTGGAATGAAGAACATAGTACAGTTTTGTACCTACCATAAATGTAGATGTTCGAGGATCCACATTGCTGCAGTCCAATTTACCCTCCCTCCTTCCCCTCTGTGTTTAGGGGTGGTTGTGTAGGTGAGGTTATACTCTGGTAATTTTGTATATATTGTACATATTTTTGGTGCAGGAATGTTTGGAGTTTTTGGTTTTGGCCTTGTCTTTTTAGGGTCTTCTGACATCTGGGGCAAGAAAAGACTGAGGATATGACGTCGGTCATGCGCATTAGTACCCTGACGTACTGACATCAGTCTAATGCGCCTTGACCGACGTCAGCCATATACTTTGGTATTCGGGCCGACTGGGACAGCGGACTACCCAATAGTTAGGACTGCAGCAATGTGGATCCTCGAACATCTACATTTATGGTAGGTACAAAACTGTACTTTTTCCTCACCTATAGCCTTCATTGAGCAGGAAGGCCTTAAGCTAGCCCCTCTGAGTGTTTGTGGTCTGTATCTTTCTTCAGTCTCATCAAAGTTGTAATTGCCAAGGCAATCTGGCCAGACCAATTTTTCTGTCCTTGAGATGGTGGAAAAGGAGACATGCTTGCCTCTCAATGTCCCTTCTTTTGAGAAGAGTCACTGTTGCTCATAAGATTCTATGTGGGCTGACACATGACCCAAATAGCTTCACCTAAGAAAATACTCAGAACTTAAGGAAGAAGGAGAAGTCTTGGTCTTTCCTTTTTTAGAGACGATATTTTAAGGATTCTATTTTTGCCATCTTGAGGTTGCCAGATAGCCATATTTATCCCTAAAATGATCGAGAGGCCATGGCTGATTAGTATGCAGTGCTTTATGGACATCCTTAAGCTTAGTATTGTATCATTTCCTTGGCTCAGCATGTGGCCTTCCTTCACCAGCATCCGAAGGAACAGACATGTTTGTCAAATGTTTTTTACTGCCAGACTGAGCCTGAGGACTGCTGTTTGTTTTACTTGCCCTTATTCCAGTCCTCACTTTGGATCATGTGTTTGAGGAACTTTTCAGACTTTTTGTTGACTAATTATGTCACACATTATTTAGTCAAGCTGTGTGTGTGTCACTCTTCCCAGGTCTAGGGATTTGGCAGTTCACCCATTATGAGGATACCTCTGGTGTTTTTTTCTTTGATTTTGTTTTAAACCTGTGACTAGTTTTCTCATTTGAAATTAAATTAAATTTTCATCTTTTCAGACTTCTAACTGGATTGTACACATTTTTAGTGTTTTTAGAGTGGAATGTGACTTACTAGCTAATGCTGTACTTGAACATCAAATGTGATGTCAGTCTCGCCTTAATTCTCACTGTGGGTCACAGCCGATGTGTCAGATCTGTCACAGCCAATATTCCAACTTGAGGCATTCAGCAAAGCTCGTGGGCTACATTCTTTATTCATAATTCCTTCCCCTGGTTACCTCAGATCTTGTTTGCTGTGCAGTGAAGAGGTTTCGTCAGTCATAGTTTTGAGCTAAGTACAATTTTTGATGGCTATTTTTTCTATATATTTTTTTCTATATAGCTTTCTTCATTACTTATATTAACCTTTCCTCTAATATTTAATTAGTTTCATCTTCTTTCCCATTTCATACGTCCGTTTAAATTAGAGGGTGTTTTGGGAACGCCCATTTTAGTTAAAGGATGATGTTAAGTTGTCTATCTCGCCTTCATTCTTGCTAGATGGGTTTGGAGCCGATCCTTGGCTCCGACTCAGCCAATACTAAAGCTTGAGAGCTAATGCCACTGGCTCGAGGCTCCCCTATATCCCACAATGCTAGGCTGTAACTACCCAGATCTCATTTGCCGCTTAGCTGGCGAGGTGCTTTTCTACCGGCTCTGGCAGGTTAGTGAAGAATTTAAGTCTAAATTTTTCAATTCTTAGACCCCTAGTACCCTTTTTTTACTAAAACTTTTAGTTTTAAATACCCTTTTTCCTGGTTCGACAACTTTGTTGCCCTTAATTTCTTCCTTTATTCCCCTTTAGTTTTAGGCCTTAGGCCCCTTTTAGTCCCCTTGTGTGACTGGTAATTTATTTTTAATTAAGGCTTATGTGTGTGTCTGTGTGTGTTTTCTTGAACCTTTTACTATGTCTAAGGAATCTAAGGTCTCAGGCTTCAAGAAGTGTGACTCGTGCTGTCAGAAAATGTCTCTGACAGACGGTCACACTTCTTGTGTGTATTGCCTGGGACCTTTGCACCTGCAGGACTCTTGTGCTGTTTGCCATGGTTTTAGCCCTAGAGTCCTGCAGGAGCACAAGAATAAATTAATCTTGCGTGGCTTATTAAAGCCTGAAGGCCCCCCGACTCAGTCTGTGTCGGGGAAGCCTTCTAAAACTTGCAAACAGTTGGCTCCGGTTTCTGAGTCGACTTCTGGAAATGTAAAGTCTGCTTCGACATCGGCTCCGGCCAGAGCCGATGTTTCCAAGCCTCATACTGTTACCTCGGCTCCGGCTGGAGCCGAGGTTGATAAAACTCCGTTGGCTCTGATACTCTTATCGGAGCAACCTTCTAGGAAGAGATCTAGATCCCCCTCTATCGGCTCCGTGCACTCGGCACCAGGATCCCCTCTTCTTTCTGAACGGAGCCATAGAACACATTCCTCACGGTCTTCCAGGCTATCTGACCACGATTTGCAAAGGGTAGTGAGTAGGCTTCTCAAGTCTGAGGCACTGGCCCAAATGCTGCATAGCCCGACTCAGCAGTCAGTGGCTATTTCCGTTCCCCAATGTATTCCTCCTCCGACTCTGAGTTCGGAGCCAGGGCTCGTCGGAGCCATGACTGTCGGTGTGTTGGATCCGATACCTTCCCTTTTGGCTCTGTCGTCTGCTCCGATCTCCTCCTTGGAGGGATCTCGGCGCCGAGCTTCCCTCGTCGGCTCCGAGGGGGCGAGTGACATCGGACCCTTGTCCGACCCCGCTCTCCCTCTCGGGGCTTCGGCGCTGGTGAGTTCGGCTCCGACATCGGCCTCGGAGCCGTCCTTGTCGGTGCCGGGGGGGTCCTTGTCTCTTCGGAGCGAGGACCTCTGGCCTTGCCTGATAGGGGTGCCTTAAAGGTCATGCGGAGCGTGCTAGAACCAGGGTCTGCCCCACAGTCAGCTCCGTCAGCCCCTACATCTTAAGTGCCTGCGGTGATTTCTACCCACCCCCTTGCATTAGACCGCAGAGAGCCAACTCCTCAAGATTCCCCATTGGGAATTTCCTCCTCTTCCGAGGCCTCTCCTGACCCGGTAGGAGATCCCCCTAGGAAGAGGCAGTGCAAGAGGAAGCACATTGACTCCCCTGAGTCTATCACCTCTGACACTGACTTAGAGGAAACTGAAGGTTCCCCTCGATCCCCCCTCTGAGGATGTCTCCTTTGCTGACATCCTTGAGATCCTGAAACAGAGGGGGAACTGGCCAGCCCTTAACCCTTCAGAGGATGAGTCAGTGTATCTTGAGGCGTTTGGCTCTCGCCCTTCTACCTCCTGGGTGTCCCCTCCCTTTGACCCCCTTATGGAATTGGTGGCAAGGAAGGCCTGGACGGCTCCTGATTCAGTGGAACCCACCACGAGGAGGCCATCTAAGTTTATTACTGCCCCTAGAGATAAAGATTTTTTATCCAAAGGTGTCCCCGTTGATGCCATGGTGGTGGCTGCGGCCACTAAGAATTAGTTAGCCGATCCTTCGGTTCCTGTCCATCCTCCTAATAAGGAATCTAGGACCATGGACAGGTACGGTAAGCGGATGTTCTCATCAGCGACCTTTTCAATGCGGTCGCTGAACTACTTATGCCACTTCACTCGTTTCCAGAGAGATTTACTCAAGGATATGAGTGAAGTGATAAAGGATCCTACATCTGAGGGGTTCCAAGACAGAATGAACTCCCAGTTGGCAACCCTGAATTCCATCGTTAACTCCTCCATGCGGCTTATCTCATGCTGCGGATGGGGCGAATAGAGCCGCAGGCACAGGTGTTGCCTTACGACGTCACGCCTGGATGCGGCTGTGCAACTTTGCGGACCCTTTCAAGGCATCCTTCACCAATTCTCCCTTTGATGGATCATCCTTGTTTGGTCCACAGGTGAAGGATACATTGACCAGGTGTGAGGTAGAAGGTAAGACTCTCTCTGCCATAGGAGTCCGTTTTTCTACCCCTTCTAGACCCTATCCCAAAGGTCAGAGGGGAGGAAAGATGTGGTTCCGTAAACAATCCCAGGGAGTCTCATCTGACGCACAAGGTCGATTCCCCTCTAGAGGCAGAGGGGGGAATAATAATACATGCTGCCCTAGAGGCAGAGGAGGTCCACAAAACCAGGGTAGCAGAGAAACGTTCTCTGATGAACCCTTTCAGCATCCCTGAGGGGCTGCCCGGCTGTCCACCTTCGGAGGCAGTCGGGGGAAGGTTATCCCTGTACCCAAAAGCCTGGCTTTCCCTTACTCAAGACAAATGGGTACAGTCGATCATATCCGAGGGTTACAAAATTCCCTTTATTCACATCCCATCCCAACCCAAAGGATCCCTTCCAGACGTTCCACCCAGTCTAAGGGAACAAGCAGCATTAGAAATTTCAAAGCTGCTATCAAAAAGAGCCATCCAATCAGTCCCAGCAGACCAGCAAGGATCCGGAATCTACTCCAAATTATTTGTAGTACCAAAGAAAACAGGGGACTGGAGACCCTTACTGGATCTCAGCAACTTAAACAAGTATGTCAGGAAAACACAATACCGGATGGTCACGCTACAGTCCATTCTACCCTTCTTGGGTCAGGACAATTGGATGTGCTCGATAGATCTTCAGGACGTGTACTACTACATCAAATGAACAGACGCTCCAGAAGATTTCTCCACTTCAGGCTGGGAGCCAGTCACTACCAGTTCAGAGCCCTGCCCTTTGGTCTCACTACAGCCCCCCCGTGTGTTTACCAAATGCATGGCAGTGGTCGTGGCTCACTTGAGACATCAAGGATTCCAGGTGTTTCCATATTTAGACGACTGGCTCCTTACCGCCACCACCAGACATCATCTTCTTCTATCCAGGGACTTCACCATCCAAACTTGCCAAGCTCTAGGCATTTCAATAAATTTCGAAAAATCTGCCTTGTCGCCTTGTCAATCTATTACCTTTATAGGCGCCACCTTAGACACACTCAATCTTTCAGCCAGACTCACAGAGCAGAGAGTGTAAGACATTCGAAAACAAGTTTCCCTTCTCTTACAATGCAACAAAGTCAAAGCCAGACTAGTTTTGAAGGTGTTAGGACTCATGGCAGCAGCTATTCCCCTTCTCCCCTTAGCTCGCTTCCGCATGAGGATCCTCCAATGGATGCTTTTTACTCAATGGTCCTTCCAACAGCTCCCGATGTCCCATACCATATTGATAACTCATTCATGCAAGAATCTTGGTGGATCACATCACCTCAGGTTCTCCAAGGAAGACCCTTCACTCTTTCCCCCCCCCAGTCGCCACGTTGACAGCAGACACCTCCCTGATTGGGTGGGGGGGGGCATTATCAGGGCAGGACAGTCCAAGGCACGTGGCAACCTTTCGAGTGCCACTTGCACATAAATGTCTTAGAGGTGAGAGCAGTGCTTTTAGCATTGCAAGCCCTTCACGACTCTCTTCCCACTGGGACTATTGCAATTCAGACGGACAACATGTCCGTAGTGTGGTACATCAACAAACAAGGTGGAACCAGATCATACCCTTTATGTCGAGAGGCACTCAGACTTTGGCAATGGGCGATCTCTTCTCAGCATTTTCTGATAGCAACGCACATTCCCGGGAAATCCAACGTGATTGCAGACAAGTTGAGCAGGGCAATTCTCATGCCCCACGAGTGGTCTCTGAAGAAATCAGTTCTAGAAGAAGTATTCCTAAGATGGGGCTATCCTTGCTGCGATCTTTTTGCTACTCCCCAAAACAGCAAGTGTCACGACTTCTTCACTCTCTTCCCGTTACCAGGCCATCCCACCAGAGACGCTCTAGTCCACGATTGGCCCCGGGGACTTCTATATGCCTTTTCCACTGATATCTCAACTAATTCAGAAAACCATCGCTTTGAGAGTGACAATGATCCTCATTGCCCCTTACTGGCCTCAAAAGATATGGTTTCCGTTTCTTTATCGTTACCTTTTGGAGCAGCCTTGGCATCTGGACCCAGTACCAGATCTGTTAACCCACCAATCGGGTCAGCTGCACCAATCTCTGCATTCTCTACACCTCACAGCGTGGTTTCTCCGATTCCGACCTTAGCCAGGCTTCCCTCAATATCTCGCTCGGTCCAAGATATCTTGATAGCCTCTCATAAATCTTCTACCCGGAAGATTTATAGTAGCAAATGGAAACGCTTCTCTTTTTGGGCAACATCAAAAAACATAGATCCCTTTACTGCACCTATCCAGTCTATTCTAGACTTTCTAGCAGAGCTCTTTCATTTAGGATCATCTGCATATACCATTAGAGTTCAACTGGCTGCCATATCTAATTTTCATGTAGGTGTCTCGGAGTCTAGCATCATGACAAACTCTCTAAAGCCTTTTTAAGGGGCGTATTTCTTCTCAAACCTCCAATCAAAGATCCCCCGCCTCAATGGGATTTGAACTTGGTTCTGGCATCCTTAATCCTACCATAACATTCCATGTTAGTTGTCTTCTTCTCGCCTTCTTTCTTGCGTCCCACCCTCCTTCCCCCAAGCCTGGACAGACCGATAGGAATTCAGTTTGTGATCTTCCTCTGGAAGTCGTCATTCCCACACGTTCTTCCACCACCTTTTCTCCTTTCTTAGGTCTGCGATACCTTTCACACAGGTTGTTATTGAGGTGGGTTTCCCTTCTCCATTCTATGGAGACTGGGGTTGCTTGGTATAGCTATCAAACGAGATCTGAGTAGTTACCGCCTAGCATTGTGGGATATAGGGGAGCCTCGAGCCGGTGGAATTAGCTCTCGAGCTTTAGTATTGGCCGAGTCGGAGCCGAGGATCGGTTCCGAACCCATCCAGCAAGAAAGAAGGCGAGAAGAAGACAACTAACATGGAATGTTATGGTAGGTACATAACTTCTTATTTCTCTCCCTTCTGTTAGTCTCTTTCTCATAAAGCTCGTAAAATATGAAAATATAACCCTTTTTCTGTAACTTTTTTCTGTGTGTGAGAGTGAGTCAAGTCCATTTAAGTTAGAAGACTTAATTTTGCTAAAGCAAGAATGGCTTTTTGTTTTCCGTTATTCCAGTCTTAACTTTATAATGTCTGAAAAACAAGAGAACAAGCATTTAAGCTTCAAGAAGTGTGAGAAGTGTAGTAAACTATATACCCCTTAGCAATTCATGCACCTTGTTTATGTATTGTCTAGGGGCTGTACACCTACGAGCCTTGTTCCACTTGCCACAACTTCAATCACCAGGCTTTAATCGAATGTAAAAACAAATTGATATTGAAAGGCCTTTTGAAAACGTCCTCCTGTAAGGCTATATCCACCAAAAAGCCAATTAAGAGACCTTCATCGGAGTTGAGATCCTTGTCGGAGCTGAAGCAGAAAGCTTTGAAGGCTCTATTGGAACCAGTAACCCACTCCTGGCTCCAGTACTTCCTTGGAGTGGAAATCTCCACTGGTGCCAACTATGCCCTCGGCACAGAGACACAGGAGCCGATCTCCTTCAGTTGAAAAGATTTCTTCCATACTCCCTTCTCCAATTTTGGCTCCTTCAAGATCACTTTTCCTATCCACTAGGTCTACCAGGAGTCTGTCAGATGAAGATGTGGATAAGGTCATGGAGAGACTTTTAACGACACCTGCTTTGGCCAGAATTCTCGTGGATCCCAGCCCAAAGGAATCTGTTCAAACAAAAAAACCCTGTCCTACTGTAGTTCCTCCTCCGATCTGTCCTCCTGCTTCAGAGCTGGAAGATTATGACATCCGGGTTGTGTCAGTGTCGTCTCCGGGACTTGTAACTTCCCCAGTTCTGGCACGGGCCTAGAGCTTCTCTGTGCCTTCAGAGCAGGAGATCTCTAGGAGCCGAAGTTCCCCTATCAGGTCCGCTGAGACATTTCAGATATCTTTGGAACCGACTTTGTCCCTGGGGGCCTTGGCATGGGTGAGCTCAGCTCCTACCTCTGCTTCGGAGCCGCCCTCTTCTACTCTGGAGAGACATTTGGCGCTGACAACTTGCTTGTCGGATCTGGGGACCTCTTTGGAGCGGGGAGGGTCTGCCTTCAAGGTAATGAGGAGGGCTTTGACTGCTTCACAGTCTAGTACACAATCTTCATCAGTTCTTCCTCCCTCCTTAGGTCAGGTGCCTTTGTCTTCTCACTGGCCCTCTCCACAGGCCTGCAGAGATGCTAGGACTCAGGATGTACCTCAGGGCACTGCCCCCTCTTCTGAAACCTCTCCAGAGTACCCCACTGAAGAGGTCCCTCAGAAGAGAACATGTAAGAGGAAAGCATCTGGACTCCCCAGAAGAGTCTGTTACATTTGATACCAACCTTGATGAGGCAGAAGGGTCCCCATGATCATCTCCTGAAGAAGTCCCCTTTGGAGACATCCTAGAACTATTGAAACAGAGAGGTGATTGGCAGTCCCCCCCCCCCTTCAGCTGAGGAGTCAATATTCCTGAAAGCCTTTGCGTCTCACCCATTGACTTCTTGGGTTACTCCATCTTTCGATGAGCGTATTGACCTTGTCTCTCGAAAGGCTTGGGAGACCCCAGATACTGTAGACACTACTACTAGGAGGCCAAATAAATACATCACTGCCCCCAAAGACAAACATTTTCTTACAAAAGGTGTAGGAGTTGATGTCATGGTCGTGGCTGCAGCCACAAGAAAGGAACTTTCTGAGACTAGTACCTCTATTCATCCCCCTAATAATGACTCCAGGACTTTGGATAGATAGGGGAAGCATGTCTTTGAATCAGCAACCTTTGCTTTACGGTCTCTGAATTACCTGACTCACTTCACAAGACTTCAGAGGGAACTTATTAAAGAGAGTTGTCAGACTCTCTTCAAGGAGCTGTAGCCAATGCAGCAGCAGAGAAAGTCAATACTCAGCTCACTACTTTAAATTCAGTAGTTAACTCTTCCATGAGGATAATTTCTTACGCAGTGGATGGAATGAGTAGGGCAGCAGGCTCGAGTATCTCTCTTTGGAGACGGGCTTGGATGCGCCTCTGCAATTTCTTGGAGCCCTTCAAGTCATTCTTCATTAATACACCCTTTGACGGCTCATCCCTTTTTGGGCAAAAGTGAAGGAAACACTCACCAGGTGTAAACAAGGAGGTGTAGGATCTTGTCTCCCATCAGAATGCATTTCTCCACTCCTACCAGACCCTTTCCCAAAGATCAAAAAGGTAGTGGGAAAATGTGGTTCAGAAAATCCCAGAGGTCTTATCAGGACACACAAGGCGAAAGTTCCCCCAGGGGCAAGTGGGGGGAATAACGGGAGATGTCGCTTTTGCAGCGGGGCTCCAGGGAATCTTTCTGTGGGAGACCTTTTCAGCACTCCTGAAGTAGTGCCTGTTTGCTCCCCTCTGGAGGAGTCTCAGGACGATTATCCTTGCACCAAGAAACCTGGCTAAAAATAATGAACGACAAATGGGAGGACATAATATCCAGAGGCTATATCATTCCCTTCTCCCTTCTTATCCCCAAAAACAAAGTTCTTTCAAATGTTCCACCCAGTCAAAAGGAACAAGCAACTGTAGAAATTCAAGAGTTGCTAAGCAAAAGAGTCATCCAAGAAGTCCCCACAGACCAGAAAGGATCCGGAATCTACTTAAGATTCCTTTTAGTTCCAAAGAAAACAGGGGACTGGAGACCCATTCTGGATCTCAGCAGTCTAAACAAATCAGTAAAGCATTCCAAGGTCCAGATGGTAACACTGCAGTCAATACTTCCATTCCTGGAAAAAGACAACTGGATGTGGTCTAAAGACTCAGATGTGTACTACCATATTCGAATGGACAGATGGTCCAGGAGGTTCTTCCATTTCCGGCTGGGAGCTAGTCACTTCCAGTTTTGAGCTCTGCCCTTTGGTCTCACTACAGCCCCCAGAGTGTTCACAAAATGTATGGCAGTAGTGGCTGCTCACCTGAGATGCAAGGGGATCCATGTATTCCCATACCTGGACAAGTGGCTCATAACTGCCCCGACCAGGCATCACTTATTCCAATCAAGAGATTAAGTTCTTCAACTCTGCTCTTCTCTGGGCATTATGTAAATTATGCAAAATCTGTACTAGAACCATCGCAAACCTTAAGGTTCATTGGAGCAGAAATAAATACTAACCACTCAGATAGCATGTCTTTCTCGAGAGTACACGACCTCCATCATCTCGTGAGAATACTTATGAAAAAGTCCAAAGCCACTGCAATACTAGTTCTCCAAGTACTAGGAACAATGGCTGCTTCCATTGTACTAGTTCCTCTAGACTGCCTTCACATGAGGGTGCTCCAGTGGATGCTGTTTGCTCAGTGGTCAATCTTGGCACTTCCTATGTCTCACAAGATAGTAGTAATCAAGGCTTGCAAGAAAGATGTCCAGTGATGGATCCACTCACAGTCAGTACTTCGGGGCCACCCCAGTTTTCCCCCACAACCTGAAGCCACAATGACCACGGTCACTTCCCAGATTGGGGGAGGGGGGGGGCGTTTTCTCAGGAAGACAGTTCAACGCATCTGGCAAGACCATGAGGCTCACCTGCATGTAAATGTCCTAGAGATGAGAGCGGTGCTTGTAGCATTGCAAGCATTCCAGGACTCTCCTCCTATACATAAAATTCCATTCCAAACTGACAACATGTCTATAGTATGGTATATCAGCAAACAAGGGGGAACCAGATCATACCCACTTTGTCAAGAAGCTCTCAGGGTCTCGCATTGGGTGAAAGCGTCCAACCGCTTTCTAATAGCAACACGTATCCCAGGGAGATCCAACATGATTGCAAACAAATTGAGCAGCGCCATCTTATGGCCACACTGTAGCGGATGTGATATTCCACATATGGGGCCAACCTTACTGCATCCTTTTTGCATCACCCAGCAATGGCAAATACAGCAACTACTTCGCCCTAATCCTCACAGTGGGGAGTCACCAAGGGATGCACTTGTTCATGATTGGACCCTGGGACTTCTTTATGCATTTCCCCCCAATGCCTCTAATCCCAAAGCTCCTACAGAAAGCAAGTTTGTTGGAGACGACCATTATCCTAATTGCCCCCTACTGGCCTTGTCAAATCTGTTTTTCCTTTCTTCAGCCTCATCTCTGGGACGAACCCTGGATGCTGGACCCGGTTCCAGATCTTCTGACACACCTGTCTAGGATGGTTCATTCCAACCTAGACAACTTAAGATTGACAGCTTGGCTACTTCAGTTCCCTTAATTGCCAGGTTTCCATCCCTGTCCTCTTCAGTCAAGCATATAATTTTATCATCTCATAAAACATCTACTTGAAAACTTTATAGAAGCAAATTGAAGACATTTGTTATATGGGCAAACAGTAAAGAGATGTATCCCTTTACATCACCAGTTCATTCTGTCCTTCAGTTTTTGTCAGAGATCTTCAATGATGGAGCACCAACAGCTTCAGTGAAAGTTCAACTAGCTGCTATCTCTAGTTTTCATATAGGAGAAAATGACTGTTTTATCATTGCACATAGACTTTGGAAAGCCTTTTTGAAAGACACTGTCATGCTAAGGCCTCCTTTTAAACATCCGATACTTCCTTGGGATCTAAATTTCATTTTGACTAATATTATATGCCCTCCATTTGAACTTTCAGCCATATGCAATATGAAGTATCTCTCATGGAAAACACTGTTCTTGGTGGCAATTACTTCTGCCAGAAGGTTATTTGAATTACAAGCCTTGTCCATAAAACCCCCATATCTAATCTTTCACAAAGATAGGGTGTCGTTGCACACCAGTTTGTCCTTTCTATCCAGTGTGGGTGCAGAAAATACCCTGAACGAATCTATTGACCTTCCAGTTTTCTTCCCCAACTTTCAAAATAAAGGAGAGTTTTCTTTGCACCTACTTGATGTTCGTAGACAATTAAGTTTTTATTTACACAGAACTTCAAAATTCAGAAAATCAGACCAACTTTTTGTGTCATACTCAGATACAAGGAAAGGTTATCCAGTTTCTAAAGTCACATTATCCAGATGGCTGTCATCATGCATATCCCATATTTACGATTCTAAAAACAAGACCCTCCCAAATGGTGCTAAAGCTCATTCTACTAGATCTGTGGCCTCGTCTGTGGCTTTCCAGGCTAGACTACCATTGGATAATATCTGTGCAGCAGCTACTAGGTCCATACCTCATACCTTTATCACTCATTACAAAGTAGATTTGGCCTTCAGGAGTAGAGCATCTTTTGGTTCTGTGGTCCTGAGGAATATTCTCCTTTGAGCCACGCAAGAGTTCTGCCACTTGGAATGCAGTCCCAGAAGTGAGAATAAAGGCGAGATTGACATCACATAAAGACGTTATGTTCTTACTATAACATTATGTGTGTTGTCCATCTTGTCCTTTATTCTCACAACCCTTCCTCCTCCCCCTGCCTAGAATCCTGGTAGACTAGTTAGCAGATAAGATTACAGCAGGGATGTATAGTCTCAGAGAATATTCTCTTTCCCTCTGTTTATAATTTCATGGGAGGAGGTGTATATACATATATATATATATATATATATATATATATATATATATATATATTCTTCTTTCACTTTCCCTGGTTAGGGGTTGCCACAGTGGATCATCTGTCTGCTCATGATTGGCAGTGGAGTTTTATGGTGTCGAGTTGCCAGTTCGGCGCCTGCCCAACTTTACACAGAAGGCACAAACACATGCACACACACACACACACCTAGGGACAATTTAGAGTGTCCAGTTGCATGTCTTTGGGAGGAAACCGGAGCACCTGGAGGAAACCCACGTGACCACAGGGAGGACATGCAGACTCCGCACAGAAGGCACCCCAACCAAGAATCGAACTGGAGAACCTCTTGCTGTGAGGCGGCAATGCTAACCGCTGCACCACTGCAGCTGCCTATATATATATATATATATATATATATATATATATATATATATATATACACACACACACACACACACACACACACACACACATATACATACACACACGCATATATATTTATTTACATGCATCTACAAATAATGACCATGTAACTCTTCTTTATACACTTTTGGAGGCAAACGTGATCTGAGGTAAAAAGGGGAAGGAATTATGGGTAAAGAATGTAGCCCACGAGCTTTGCTGAATGCTTTGAGCTAGAATATTGGCCGAGATGGGTCCGACACATAGGATCCGACCCACAAGTAAAAATAAAGGACAAGATGGACAACACACATGAAACGTTATGGTAAGAACATAACTTCTTTTTTGCCTTGCAGTTTGTTGATTTAGAGTTTATTTTGCAGCCTGGAAGTTGTTACTCTCTTTTTTTTTCCCTGCTGTTAGCCACTGTCACCAGTTGCTGTTACTTATTTTTAGCCACTGTTCCATGCAGTTCATGTTTGTCTGTATTTGTTATTGTCACACATCTGTTAAACTGGAGAGAGTGTACAAAACATGCAAATGGAGCAACACCCCTCCCAAAAAAAATAAAAAAGAAGCATTCCAAATATTTGCTGTATATGGGGAGATGAGTGTAATACTGGCAGTTGTGAATTTTGTAAGTCTTTCACCCCAGACATTGAAAGGGGTGCATTCTGATGCAGAAGACATTGCATGCTGGGTCTGACAAGCAGCTTGTGTTGAAGGAAGCTTCAGGGTTGGGACTGTCGACTTAATTGCTGGAGCATTATCTGTAAACAACCACACTGCAGCCTTATGGTGAGAATGAGATAATCTCTGTTTGGTCTCCTAAATCTGTTGAAAACAAATCAAGCATAGGATAGTAAAACATGGACCTTTCTCTCAAGATCCTGTGCCTAAAAAGTTGTTTCTTTGTTACTTACAGTCACATTGAATGCTGTTTCAACTACATTTACAAATTAATTAGTTAAATTACCTACCTTAAAGTCTTTAACTTCTATTACAAATAAATAAGTTTCAAGGATTATGAGCTTGAGACCAATTTAAAATCTAACAATGTTCCTACATCAGGGATATACTACAAGAAACTTGCAGATACCTTTACATAAGCTAGCCATTTGTTGTACTGGTACCGGACTGTCACGTCTTAGAGGGAATTGAGGCCGTGTGTTTCTTGGTCTGACTCTGTGGCAGGCTATAATGCAAGTTAATTGAATGAGGAGTGTACCATCTAAGGGGTATGCAATCCCATTCTGCACTCCTTCCCTTTTCCACACTCAGCTGTTACCCAGTGTTTTATCCATCAAAAATATGAAGCATGAAAATATATCTTGTACCTTCTGGAAGAAGGCATCCAGGTGGTTCCATCAGAGGGTTAGATTTTTACTCTGGCTTATTTTTGATTTCCAGGGAAACAAAGGACCTCAGACCCATTCTCAGCCTGTGCAGCCTAAAGTAATTTATTCCAGAAGAACTCTTTTAAATGGTTACAGTGTAATCCATCCTGCCATATCTGTCAGAATGAGATGGGATGTGCTGTTTGAATCCTCAATATACAGAGCTCCTTCTGGAAACTGTCAAGAGTCCAGATGTATATTTATTTCTGAGTGGGATATGGTCATTGCCAGTTCAGGACATTCCTGTTTGGAGTCACTTCACCTCCTTGGGGTGTTCACCAAATCCATGTCTGTAGTTGCAGTTGTTCAGAGGTTGCACAGTTTGAAGATATTTCCCTGTCTAGATGACTGGCTCTGTGCCACTTCCTCTTTGATCAGGCTTGTTGATGCTGTGGAGTCCGTCATGCTATTTTCACTCATTAGGATATATGAACGTTGCAGAGACTGACTTGGCTCCATTGTAGCTGCTCACCTTAGTAGTCTGCCCCCAGAATGTTGTACAGTACAATGCTCACTTATACATAGGTTGTATCCATTTTGTTCAGTCTTTTTCCAATTATTCATTCTGCAAGCATCACAGACCTCCTTTGTCTCAAGGTTTTGGGGCTGATAAGTCTATTCACATGGTAGCATTTGCAAGGTTTTATATTAATGTTCAGTAATTGGAAGTTTAATATTCTATAACTGTGCACATCAGGATTTCTAAAGCATTTCGGATGGTGGTTACCTGACCTTTGGGAACCTCTTTCTGATCCCGCCTTCTCTGGTGGCTATCACCATCAAAATGTCTGTCCTTTTGTAGACTGGTTGCACAACATTGTCAAAAGCAGACTGCCCAGGGTATACAGTTGTATTCGGGTACAACTCTCCACATAAATATTCTGGAAATGCAGGCAGTTCTTCTTTCCCCCAAGCTTTTCAGGACTTCCTACCATATCAACAACACTGGCATTGGTTTGATATTGGAACAAGCATGGTGGAATTCACTGTTGTCTCTCTTGCTGAGAGGCACTGGAAATGGGCTGTGTTGACTATCCTCTTTCTTCTTACTGAAAATTATATATCATTAGAAGTCAGTTCTGTAGTGGACAGGCTCAGTCATTGGCTTCTGATGCCTCACAAGTTTCCCTCAGAAGCACAGAAGCCTTGCAACCTTTTTCCATAACTGACCAATTCCTTTGCCTAATTTTCTTTCATGGGAATGTGCCAGAGATGGTGTTGCTTAGAAGAGGCTCCAGGTCTGCTGTTTGTTCCTTATCTTTTCGGAGTTTGATGTTAGTTCAGAAAGTCAAACAATGTAAGTCAAAGTCATTCTTGTTGCACAGTTTTGGCTTTGACGTATGTGATTCTCCTTTCCTAGCATTTATCTGCTGGAGACGCATCTGTCTGTCTTCACTACAGTGATCCTGCTGTCTCATCCCTTCAACAAACATTCTTCAGTTTTCTGTTCCGTGTGTCTGTATTGATACTTCATTTCCACTTGCAGTCCTTTTAAGGGAGATGATTATCTCCTGTACATTACAACAGTGTAAGTAAAATTTATTATAAAAGTAAATGGATGCAGTTTCCTATTAAGGCTTCCTCCAAGTGTCTAGATCCTTGTACATCCCTTGTAACAGTGGTTTTGGGTTACTTACATTTTTAAACATCTTTATTAAATCATCACATTTTTAACAGTGAAACAAGTCAGTGTACATTAATAGAAAAAATAGTAACTTTTCCATTTTATCTTCATGCAGTTTACGTATATTGTTTAACAGTTTTGACTCACTTTAACATTACTTAAATTGCTGTATTCCTGTTTTCCCTTAAACATCACCCACTCTTCCTGAACATTATTTTGCATGTATTGTTTCCATTTGTCAAATTCCATTTACCTCTGTGAAATTTGCACTGCCCGTTTTTTAAAGATCCCTTCTCCAATTTCTTTATCTCCTTTACTGTATTCAGGACCTCATTTTAGTCCATTAAGATTTTGATTTCCATTTTCTAGTAATTCCTTTTTTCTGAGCAAAAGCATTAAACGTAGTAAGGCCTTACGATATGTGGGCAATTCAGATTCTGCATCCCAGCTCAAAAGACTCCTCTCCTTAGTTAAAACCATTTTGTTCCCCCAACATTTATTGACAAAAGTATTCTGCAAGGATTTATTTTAAATCTGCCAGCTTATGTTCCCCCAAACAACATGTTCCCAGTTACCCCTATCTTTCCCAGCACATCTCCTGCATTTGCTGTCTATTTGCAATAAAGGTATAGAATATAGGCAAGAAAAAACTAGAATTCACTGGAGAAAATGAACAAAGTAATCAAGGTTTTGGGAGCAGATGACTAGAGAGGGAAATTTGTGTAGGATGAGGATAAAGAGAAGTTTGGACTCCAGGTGAGAGACTACATATCTTACCAGGGATTGATAAAGAAGTACAGGCAAAGAGAAAGAGAAAGACGGGATAGTTTGGAAGTGTTTGCATGGGTATTTTTAGTCACAAAGCAGACTTCAGAGAGTTTTCTTTAGGTAGATGGCAAATGCTTAAGGTGTGATGTGGAAGAGTAAGGTAGCTGGGAACATGATTTTTAGGAATGAATAACTCTTCATATTTAAAAAAAAAATCTCTAGAGATTACTTTGTCAGAAATGTTGGAAGAGCAAATGGTTGCAACGAAGGAAAGGATGCTTTTGAACTGAGATGTAGAACCTGAGGGGGGTAAGTTAGGCAGTTCCTTTGGGGTTGCAAAGACTAGGACAGTGGATCATGGTGGGTAATTGAGTTTGTGTGTTTTCCAGTTGTAGAGCAGATTAAAGCTTTTTTGAAGTCCATCTTGTATGACTGAGACATTAAGTCCAGATTTCATTAGGAGAAGATCTGTCTACATAACCATACTTAGTGAGGGAGTGTCGTACTGCAAATTCATTTTTTGTTTTTATTCATAGATTCTCCAAGGTTAATGAGCCTCATTACTAATTGTCTTGCCAGTACCCTCCCTTAGGCTGCCCCGGCTTTTTATTTTATCTTATTTATTTGCATTTGTTAACTGGGTTAGTGCACTGATCTTCATGGACTTTTTCCTTGCCTCAGGCTGGGATTGCATTCTGGTTAAGTGACTTACTCAGAATCACATAGTTAGGTAATGGAGGGTAAGGGAATCAAACACTGGGCCACTGTCTAGAAGGGCCTTACCAGTCAGTCCTGGAATAAATTTGTTATCCATCCAGTCATCTAGGTTATGTATAAAAGAAAATACCAAGTTGGATTGCTAGGTGATGAGTTGTATACCTGTCCCTCCACAACGTTTTCTTTACCAGCTGGTGAAGATTTAGGTCCCTGGTCATAGTATTGATGGAGCCATCCAGACTTATAATGACATAGTAAGTGAGACAGAGCTGTTCCCTCAAAAGACTTATAGGACACTGAATAAAAAGGTAGAGCTTCCAGCTCATTTATCATAGGAAGAACATTAATGACCTAATTCTAATGCCTTGTTGGTACCACATTATTAAATGTTTCAGGCCTGATGTATTATCACAACAGGTCCTGATGGGTTCTGTCTTTTAAGTAACTTTTGAACAAGATAGCTGTATTATCAGCAAAATTAAGCTCATGTCATTTGTAGTGGAGTATGTGGTGGACTTTTATGAAGGCTTCTGCTGTGTTCACAAGTGCAGCACTGGGAAGAAGGATTTACCAGGTTGTATCTGTAGCTAAATAAAGGGTTCCCATTGAACTAAAACTTGCAGAAACCATGCTGCTGGTCCACAAGTAGACTATAGATGTTTGTGTTCAAAAATTAGAGTATGTTGCAATTTTTTGGAAAGGGGATAGATTGGTGCTAGCCTTGCTTGTCTCTACATCGTGTGGGTTTAGAATTTTTGGTAGTGGGATTTTGATGGCATGCTTGAGGGCTGAAGGAAGTTCACCTGTGATGAGGGAGAGATTATGAAATGAGCGGTTTACCTATTGCATTAGCTGCCATCCTTGGAAGGCTGTGTGAACTAAACTGAACTGCATCTGGTTCTCAAGTATGTGTTTAAGGTCAATATTGTGCATTTTATTTCATTAGTTTAAATAGAACATGGCAGTACAGGCTGCAATTGGATAAACGTTTGGGTCATTGATTTTTTTTAAACTTTCAATTTAAAATTTTTTAAATTATTTTTTAATAAACAAGAAACATCTTTATTACATTATCACTTGTGACATGACATAAGCAATTATACATTTATATAAATGAAAACAAATCCTAGTCACATAATTTTATTTGCAAACATTACACATCACTTATAAACTGTCCAGTTATTGTCAGTCAAACATTACATAGCTCATTCAAATCATGCCTTCTTTGAAACCTCATTACTTGTCTGCATTAATTGTTCCCACAATTTCCATTTTTCTATGTAATTTTCTCCTACTCTTTTCTGAGGATCCCATTTCCAGTTGTTTTATCTCTGTTAATATATTCACTACTTCTAGTACAGTTGGCTTAGACTGTGATTGCCATTTCCTAATTGCATTTTTGGCAGCCACCATAATTATTTATTTATTTATTTTATTTATTTCACCTTTGTTGACCAGGATAGTCCATCTGAGCTTGTGCCCTTTTTCAGCAAAGGTCCGGGGAGAAAATCTCCAAAGAACAAGTTTTAAATAGTAATAAGATATATAAATTAACAAATACAGACTTAACAGATGATACTATGCACAGTATAGTTTTGAGAAAAAAGTGCTTATCCTGGTTAGGGGTCGCCACAGCGGAACTCTGGTCCGCTAATGTTTGGTACTGGATTTTTACGTGCCGAGTTACCAGCCCTAACGCACAACCTTTAACGAAGGCCTGCCCATTCACGCATGCCTCCACACAGAAGACGCTCAAGCTGAGAATCGAACGGGACAACGTTTTGCTGTGAGACAACAACGCTACCGCAGCACCTAAAGTCAAATTTGTCAGGAGTAGAACTTAGAATTCAATAAAGAACTCTAAGTAGGGAAGAAGAAGAGAAGTAAAGAACTGATTAGTAAGAGGAAGGAGAGATGAGGAAGAGGAGATATGTCTGGGATCAAGTGTTAACTATTATGCTGCAAGATAACACGGGGAGAGTGAAATAAAAGGTATCAAAAATAATAAGCGGGTAAGGATTGAGAGGGGTAAAGATGAAAAGTAGGTAGCAAAAATAGTACAAGCAGAGAAATGAAGTAAGTAATAGGGAGAGAAAGGGGTGGAAAGTGAAGGGGGAGTGATAAGAGAGGGAGGGAGAACTGAAGGAAAAATATTAAGTGGGGTGATTGCAGTTACATTTCCAGGCAGAACTTAGGTGATTTTTGAGGGCAGTCTTGAAAACATGTGTATGGGTTGTAATTCTAAGGGAAATAGGAAGCTTTTTCCATGCTAGTGTGGGAAGGTAGCCGTCAAGGTTTTGTCCAAATTATTTTTGGGGTTTGTAGACTTGTAGGAGCCCTCGATCAGAGCTCCTAAGGAAACGTAGTGGGTTATAGAGAGCGATGATAGAGGATATGTAGAGGATAAATAGTTGAGTAAGTAAGAGGTGGTTGGGAAATTCAAGCCAGTTAAGTGTTTTAAGAGCAAGACAGTGATGAGATTTAGGTGGCATGTTAGCTGTGAATCTATCATCTTTATTGTATGTGGTTTCCAGTTTACATTGCAGAGTTGACTGTAGGTTAGTAAGGATTTGAGAGCAGTAGAAGAGGGTTAGGTAGGCGAAAAGCTTGGGAAAGTGAAATTCTGGAGTTAGTATCGGTGTCTATAAAGTAGGCCAAACTTTTAATGGGTTTACTTTATAGAATATTTTCTTTATAGAATGGTGTACATGGAGGTCAAATTTAAGCTGGCCATTAATAATTACTCCTAGGAGTTTTGTGTGAGTGTCAAGGCCTTAACTATGTCTAGGCAATTCCAATTCTATATCATATCTTAAAAAATCATTTCCTTAGTCATACCAATTTACTTACTCAGTATTTCTGATAGAGAAATCTGCAGGGAATTTTTAAAGTCTGCCAACTCATTACACTCCCAGAAAATATGTTCCCAGTTACCTCTTTCTTCCCGATCACACCTCCGACATTTATGAGGAAATCCTTTTGGAAGTCGACTTGGGGTTTAAAAATACCTACGTAAAATTTCCAATCAAAGATCCTAAATCTTCTAGACTGTGTTGCATGTCTGGGAGACATACATATTATCCCCCATTGTTTCTTTGCCAGTTGCTTATACAATCTCTCTTCCCAGTCCTTTTTAACCTCCTCTGATTGAATCTTGTAATTCTCATACAATATTTGATGTGGTCCACTAGTCATTCTTTTTTTAACATAAGTTTTTCTTCTATATTCTACTAAAAACTGTAGCAGTGTCCCCTATTTTTCTCTTTGCCTATACTCTGATATCAATCCTTGATAGGGAAGGCAGTCTCTAGCCTGTAATCCAAATACATGTTTGGCCTATTCCCATTCTGTTATCATTCCCCTTTCTAATTATTTGCTCCCAATACCTTGATTGTTTTGCCAGTTTCCTCCAATAAATTCCAGCACATTCTTGCCTGTCTGTATCCCTAATTGCAGTCATCCCAATGGCTTATTTCTTAGAATAGTTTGTTACTTTATGAGTATAATATTTTATATGGTTATTGTTATTCTCCTTAAAGATTTGCATCCGAAATCCAAGTCTCTCCTTGTTTTTTGAGTCCCCACCCCCATTTCATCATCATCCCTTTCCACTTTGAATTATTGGTTTCTACTTGTGTTATGTATAGGAGCCGTAACTGCATAGCTCTGAAAAACACCTTCAAATCGGGTAATCCCTGACCTCCTTGTTATATTTGAAGAATCAGCTTATCCGAATTGACTCTTGCTGTCTTCTCCTCCCAGATAAAATCCTTCAGCTCTTTATTAATTGTTTTCCACAACTTCTCCTCTGGTTGATAAAAATATGCCTGACCTGTGTTTAAAACTAAAGGGAAGAAAAACATTTTAATTGCTTGTATCTTGCTATCCATATCCATAAAACAGCGCTTGCATGGTCTCACTTTTTGTATTATCTTTGGTTTAGGCTCTTCCCACATATCCTTAGCTGCCATACCAGAATCCTTTTTAATCCATATTCCTATGTACTTCATTTTATCATGCTCCCATAAATATGGACATTGCTGAACCAATTTGTGTGCGGGTACATAATTTACAACTATTGGCTTTGTTTTAGCTTCATTAATTTTGTCTCCTGAAAAGATATGAAACTGTCTCAAAATGTTCCACAACACTGAAATGTCCTTTTCTGGTTTTATTAGGTAAAAAGTAATATCTACAAATAGAGCTAGCTTTTCTAGACTAACATACCAATTATATCCTTGAACTTCTGAGTCCCTTATTTTCTTTGCCAGTGTTCTAAATATAATGCAAATAAAGGGTAAAAAGGAGGGTCTATAATATAAAGTCGAAGCTTTAGGTAATCGAATACCTGAAGCTTGACCCCTAAACAGGGAAAGCTATAAACATCAAATGGCCACTTCTGCAAATTCTTTCGTAGGGAAAGAATTTGCTTGGTCCGAGAAAAAAAATGTTCAAACCCTAATCGAGTGGGGGGGCAATGCCCCCCACCCCCCCTAACTAAATATACCAACTCCGAGATTGCTGTACAGTGGAGAAAAGGGCAGATTCCCGATAACGGTCAAGCTAATTCTTTCCCTACGAAAGAATTTGCGGAAGTAGCCATTCAGTATTTGCAGCTTTTGCTGTTTAGGTGTCGATCTTTAGGTATTCAATTGCCTAAAGTTTTGATTGCCTAGTATAGACCCAAAGATGACACCCCTGCCTAGTTTCTCTGCTCAAACAGAAATTATCAGAGAGGATCCCACCCACTTTAGTTTTTGTCTCTGCTCCATTATATATCCTCCTAATTAACCTCATAATTTTATCTGGGAATGCATGTGCTTCCAATGCCCTGCTCATAAACTCCTTTCTTACTCTTGTCAAATGCTTTCTCTGCATCAAGACCTACCAACAGCAGTGGTATTTTCTTCTGCTTCCCTCTGGATTGTCATTGTTCTGTTAATGTTGTCAAATGTTTGCCTCCTCTCAACAAAACCACATTGATCCATATCTATTGCTTTTGGCATTACCTTTCCATATTTCTCTGCTTTATACAGATTGTCGTAACATTTTTGAAATATTTCTAGCACCTGTACAGGATCTGCTATCTTCCTTGTTATATGCTCCCTAAACTTGGCAACAACCCTTGCTGCTTGAGTCATCATGCCAAAAGTTTTTGTGCTTTGGAGTTATTGAAAAACACAGTTGCTTCACTGCAGTCTTTCTAAACTCATGCATGTTGTCAAGGTAATCCCTTATTTTCTGTTTAGTGGTCCGCAATTGCTCTTCTTATTCTGTGAGATTACCCCTATTCTGCATTATTTTAACCTTTATCAATCCCTCTAAATATTTCTTGTTACTTCCTAACTCTCTCTTCTCTCTTTCATTTCCCACCCTATTTTTAAACTCCACTTTAATTTTATCCTGCTCCCTAACTATGTTTTCAGAAGAAATTTCCGTCTTCTCTAATAACTCCTGAATAATTTTCGCTACCCATTCCTTGAATTCCTCTCTTTTCAACTGATAGGTGGTAAAGTACCAGTGTCTCATTTTTATTTCATTACCCTGCATTTTTATTTTAGTTATTATTACTGCATGCTCTGAAGTAGTTATTGGATGTGTATCAATACTTTCAGTTAAATGCACATGTTCCTGTGAAATATGTTTTCTGTAGTCTAGATCAGTTTTTGTATCTTGGGAAATATGTAAATTCCCTCTGAGCTCATACTACGGAATTCACATTTTCCATGGCAAATGTTTTCATGAATTTCTTCAAACGTCTACCCTCCTTTGCTATATTTTCCCTTCTGGGCCCCGCAGATGCATCTTCACAGCTGCACATCAAATTCCTTCCCCACCTCTAAGTAATGTTCCCCACTGAAAGCTCATTATTTCTTCCAGAATTTTCTTAATCTCCATTATAGCAGTTTTAGGTGGAATATAAATGAATGCCAATGTGTAATCCTCCTCCTCCCTTAATACCACAGATATACCATTATTATCCTTTTTATCTTCTTCTATTACGGTTGGAGCTCCTCTTGCAATTAATATAAGCTCTCCTTTTTGCATTTGTCCTGGGTATTCCACTGAATAACTGTCCTGAAAACCTTTCTTTATCAAATTCAAATGTTCATTTCTTTCCAAATGTGTTTCCTGTAGCATAGTTAATTTGCACTGTACATTTTTTATATAGTTTACTGCTCTTTCTTCTTGTATACATCTGTGAGACCATTTATATTTAAAAATAGTACAGAAATTGTAATTTTGTTAAAAAGTTATTCCCACCTTTTATGTGTAACAGCTTGTTTAAGTGTCTGGTTCCAGTATTTGTGTTACATGCATACACTAATCTTTGGCAGGTTAATATTTTGTACAGTTTTCTTGTCATATCCATTTGAAGTCTCCATGGAGACATGAGAACTAGCTACAGAGTTGCTTCTACAAGCACTGATTTATTTGCTAGACAGTGTTCTTTATTTGCTTTCTCTTAAAGGTTTGTTACTAGATCAAGCCAAATGTTTTAATCCAGTCATTCCCCTATGTAGAAGTGAAAAAAGCACAGCATTTTCTCTTGTATCCTGCTGTTTTAGGTTCATAGGTTCATACAAGGCTATCTGCCCTAGGGCATTTATAAGCCCAGCCAGAGTGTGTTTGGCTTTCGCCACCCATTTTAAATTAATTTTGCTATGCCCTTTTTCGAGGTTAGTATATTGTGCCTCTAACAGTGACACAGAAGTGATACCCGGGGTAAACCTACGATCCCCCATCCACTCATCAAGATTCCTGTTGAAGAGAGTCAATGAGGGACTCTGCCTAACCTGGACTGGGATTTTATTCCAGAGTGAAGGGAGCCTCTGGGTTATGAATCTGTCCCTCCAGCATGTCCTATTTATTTCAGTGCTGAGGTTCAAGTCTCTTGAGCGCATAGCTCGATGGGATTTGGATTTTCTGAGATGCAGCATGTCCATTAATTCCGGGTTGGACATGGCTTTATACGTCAGGCACAGATCGCCTCTGAGCAGGCGGTATACCACTGAGTCGAGCTGGAGTTTCTTTAACCGGGCAGCATATGGCATCTGTTTGAGCCCTTTGATCCTCTTGGTGAGGTACTTTTGGGGTCTTTCCAGTTGCTGCAGGTGTCTGGTAAGGTACATCCCAAAAGGGGCATTGTACTCGGTTATGGGCCTGATGAGGGATGAGTAAAGAGGCACGATGACCTCCTCTGATCTAGATGTGAATCCCTTCATGATTAAGTGGGCTATATAAAATGTTTTTCTAACCACTTTGGCCACGTGGTTGTCAAATGAGAGATTGCTATCAACCTGGGTCCCCAGGTCCCTAATTACTTCTTCTGTACTTAATGGATTACCACCTATGTGGTAATTTGTGGGCACTTTGTTTTTGCCAAAGGGGATGACTATGCACATTTTGGCGTTTAGCTTGAGGCCATGGCTCTGGCACCAGTTGTCTGTTTCTATGAGGCCCTTTTGGAGGATGCTTGTGTTGGCTGGAGAGTCGGTTATGGCACCCAGTTTGCAATTATCTGCGAACTTGGTCAGCCACAGTCCTTCCATGTTGGCCTGTACCTTCGAGAAATATATACCGAACAAGAGAGGTCCCAGGACTGAGCCTTGTGGTTTGGAGTCTGACATGGCTCCAGCAATTCTAACCATGTGGGTTCTGTCCTTGAGCCAGTTTGCAACCCATCTAGTGACATAGGGGTTTATATTTAAGCTGGTGAGCTTATCTATAATGCCCGAGTGGGGTGTTGTATCGAAGGCTTTTGCGAGGTCCAGGTAGGCTGTGTGGACCACCTTCCCCTCGTCAATGGCCTTGGTGACTGTTTCAAAGAAATCAACCAGGTTTAAAAGGCAGGATCTGCCCTTAACAAAGCCGAACTGGGTAGGATCCAGTGTCTGTAGTTCCCCAATATCTTTATTTATGAGGTCCATGATGATCCTTTCCATAGCTTTGCAGACCAAGCTAGTCAGGCTTATGGGGCGATAGTTTCCAGGATCCGTTGAGGCAACACCTTTGTGGAGAGGGACCACTGTTGCTGTACGCCACTCTTTGGGTACATATCCTGTAGTAAGGCTGAGATTGAACAGTAGTTTTATGTTTGGATTTAGCTCTTCTTGGAGTTCATGTAGAACGCAGCCCGGGACACCATCTGGTCCCATTGATGCTGTGTTTTTTGCTTTGGAGAGGGCGGCTCTTACCTGAGCATCTGAGATGTCAGTGAGGCAGCACTCTGCTGGGATAGATATTTGCCCTTTTGGTGGGGGGGGAGAAGTTTGCGCTGAACCTGTCAGCTAGGATGTTGGCAATGTCTGTGGGTTCGTTGTATTTTTTGTCATTTTGGACTAATTCTGAGCATATCTGGGAATTCCCACCCAGGTTCCTAACATAACTAAAGAAAGCCTTGTGATTATCCATAGTGTCCTGTGCAATTTTTCTCTCTGAGCTGGCCTTAGACGATTTTATGAGTGCCCGTAGTTTTTTGCTAATACTGATCAGAGATGCCTTCCCTTTTTGGGATTTTGCTCTATCATGTAGTAGCTTCCGCCTTCTATTGTATAGTTTGTTTATGGCTGGTGTCCACCAGACAGGACGTCTGCCTTTGGAGGATTTGGGTCTTGGTTTTATTTGGGATTGCATGATCCCTGCATTCCTGAAGGTGTTCATAGAATGCATTTATAAAGGATTCTGCGGTCTGGGCCATATTTCCACAGGCCCAGGGACTTTGAAGGATTCCACTTCAGTTTTGAGGAGAGTGAAATTTGCTTTAGAGAAGTTTTCACTGTGGTTTTCTGGGCAGGGGTTGGGGTCGGGATGTGAATATCCAGAGAGACTAGTTTATGGTCTGATCTTACCAGTGAGGGATACACTTCGGGTCTGGAGCATAGAGTCCCCATGTTGGTGATGATCAGATCCAGTATGTTTTCCCCTCTTGTGGGAGTGGTAACAAGTTATTCCATAGCATTTGAGTTTATAAATTCTAGGAACCTTTGGGCCAGGGTGTTGGAGCTAGAGTAATGCTCCCAGTCTGTGTTTGGGTTGTTGAAGTCGGCCAATATAATGGTGTTTGGAGAGATCTTCATATTTTCCAGTGTTCTCAGGAAGGCCGAGTGGGGTTCCTGGGTTTGGGAGGGTTGTCTGTTTTGACCAGACTACTTTTCTTTTTTACATTGCAGAACTTAAATTTCTTAAACTTGAACAAGGAGAACAAAGGGGGAAAAAAAGCAGGGAGCCTGTTTGCTTTATAGTCCCCATTACAGTAAAAAAAAAAAAAACTCAGAAAACATTACATCTGAAGTAGTTAACTTCATTTGATCAGCAACCTGTGGGTATCGGATCCGACCTGGCAGCATTCCAAACTAAAGATCCAAGCTCCTAGCTCCTCCCCCTTACCCATAATACCCTGCTGCCTCCTTCCAGCCCTCAGATCTCATTTGCCACGGCTTTAACAAGCACGAGTTATGAGCTCCTGGTGGTTAGGTAGGAAGTATTTGTCAAATTCTTGACTTTGTGGTAAAATTAGAAAAGGTGTGTGTTTGTGTTTAGTTTAAACCCATTAGCTTAGCTTAATTTTAATTTTTTCACCCTTCTCCTTATTCTTGTGTGTCTGTGTGTGTGTTGTGGTTTTTGGTATGGCCGAAGGCCCTAAGGCCATTTTTTTTAAATGCTCCGAGTGTGGCCATAAGCTGTCTCCAGCCGATGGCCACACTCAGTGCGTTCTTTCCCTCGGGGTAGAGCATTTGTCATCGGGCTGCCAGATCTGCACAGCCTTTAACCCCCGGGCTGTGAAGGATAGGAGGAACAAGCTGATCCTGGCGGGTTTTTTCTGCTTCTTCCTCCTCTCCCTCAGTGGCTCCAGCAATGGCTGCGGCTGTTCAGCCATCTATTCTATCTCCCCTGGCTGGGACTCAAACTTCCACCCTTTCCCAGGGAGAGAAAGAGGCAAAGAGAAAAGAGAGGAGAGAGAGAGAGAGAGAGATAGGGATAGAGAGAAGCATAGGAGCCACAGGCGGCGGACCAACTCTGCTCCCTCGGCCCCACCAGCTAAGCAGCTCTCTTCTCCCCTGAAGATTTCCTCGTCTTCCCCCTCTCTGCTCCATTCCCCATGTTTCTCGCCAGAGCCGGAGGAGGAGCCCCGGCCATCTTCGAGGTCGTCACAGCGGCCTTCCTGGACAGCTTTGGCAGCCTCTTCCAGGTCAACACGAAGCCTTTCAGATGCTGACATGGACCGGATGATGCATCGCTTCCTACAGGCCCAGATGCAGATGGGAGTGCTCCTGCCTCCTCCCACTCCGGGGGGGAGCTCGGCCCCATTTTTTGCCCCCATAGCTCCTTCTCCGATCCATTATCAGGTTGCGGAGCCGTCGGATCCAAGCAGTCTTGGAGCCAGAGAGTCGGCGCCGATAATAGTTGCTACTTCGACACCAGACATGCCCTTGAGTTTGTCAGATCCCTTTTCGGATCCGAGCTCTCGGGGCCAAGAGCCATGTGTCGGATCCAGGGGGTAAGTGTGTCTTCGGCTCTATTGCGGTCGGAGCACACTTTCCTTTCAGGTCCAATTGCTTCGGCTCCGACGCCGATCCCCACGTCAGATCCGAGGGTGTTGCTCATGGAACCGAGAGAGAGCGGCTCACCTTCGGCATTCGACGTGGTGGAGAGGATCCTTTCAAGAGGTTCGAGGTCCCCTGCTCATGCTACGGAACCAGCCATCGCTCCCTCGCAGATGGGCTTGTCTTCCATCATCCGGCCGCAGGGACAGCCTGCGTTGAAACCCCACTCAGTTCCACCGGAGGAACATGACCCTGTTGGTGAGCCCTCCTCGGACAGTCCCACCAAAGAGGTCCCTCACAAACGCAAGTGTAAGAGGAGGCACTTGGACTCCCCCGAGTCCCTCACGGATGACACCGATTTACAGGAAGGGGAAGGTTCCCCCAGGTCACCCCCCGAGGATGTCTCCTTTGGAGACATTATGGAAATGCTATGCCTAAAAGGGGGGTGGTCAGCCCTAAAGCCTTCCTCGGATGAGTCGGTGTTTCTGGAGGTGTTTGACGCAGGCCCGTCTACCTCTTGGGTGCCCCCTCCGGCTGACCCCTGGTAGACCTCATTACTACCAGGGCATGGAAGGAGCTGGACACTGTAGAGCCAATCCCCAGGAGACCAGATAAGATCCTTAGCCCCCCTGTGGATAGGACAGCGTGGAGTAAAGGCTCCCCGGTAGATGCCATGGTGGTGGCGGCTGCCACCAAGAAGGAACTGGCACAGGATAGCTCCTCGGTCCATCCTCTTGATAAGGAGTCTTGGACGATGGATCGTATCGGAAAGCGGATATTTGCTTCAGCTACCTTTTCCATAAGGGTGCTGAATTACTTGGCCCATGTGATTAGGCTTCAGCGAGATCTGGTGAAGGAATATGCTGAGTCTCCCCCTGAGTCCATGTCGGCCGAGGACAAACGGACCTTCTCGACTCGCATGGCTACTCTAAAGTCAGTATTGAACACATCTATGCGGCTATGCCATGCCACGGAGGGGGCTGCTAGAGCCAGTGGATCAAACATAGCCTTACGGCTTCACGCCTGGCTCCGACTTTGCGATTTTGTGGAGTCCTTCAAGGCGTCCTTTGCTAACGCTCCCTTCGGTTCTACCCTGTTTGGCAAGACTGTCCGCAATACATTGGTCCAGAGCGAGAAAGACAGGAAGACGCTGTCTGCCATCGGAATCCGCTTCTTGACTACTCAATGGTCCTTTTCCAGGAACCAGCGAGGACAAAAGAAGATGTGGTGCCGGAAGTCTCATCAGTCCCGTTACACTCCGGACCCTTCGTCCTTCAGAGGCAGAGGGGGACAAGGTGGATGCTGGCCCAGTGGCAGATGGGGGCCAAAGAATTTTGGGTCGCAGGAACCCTTTTCCGATTGATCCACTCAACAGCCCTGAGGGGTTGCCCGACTCCTTCTCTCTGGAGGCAGTCGGGGGGCATTTTTCGAAGCACCTGGCACAATAGGAGTCCATTACGTCAGATTGCTGGGTGCTTCAAATAATATCCAGAGGCTACTCTATCCCCTTCATAAACCTTCCTCCTCAGTCGAGGTGCCTCCCCGATGTTCCACCCAGTCAGAGGGAGGCTGCAGCTTTAGAAATAAAGAAGTTGCTAGAAAAAAGAGCCATCCAGCATGTCCCCCCAGACCAGTCTGGGTTGGGCATCTACTCCAGGTTCTTTTTGGTGCCAAAAAAGACGGGGGACTTAAGAGCAATTCTCAACCTTTCTACAATGAGCCTCTTCGTTGCCAAGGAGAAATCCCGGATGGTCACCCTTCAGTCCATTCTCCCCCTGTTGCAGGAGAACGACTGGATGTGTTCCATAGACCTCAAGGATACGTACTACCACATTCTCATGGACAGACGATCCAGGGGGTTTGTCCGCTTTCGGTTGGGGGCCAGTCATTACCAGTTCAGGGTCCTACCATTTGGCCTCACCACAACCCCCAGGGTATTCAGCAAGGTCATGGCAGTTGTAGCAGCCCACCTGAGACTTCAGGGAATACAGGTCTTTCCTTACCTGGACGACTGGCTCCTTGCCGCCTCCACCAGGCATCTACTCTGCTCAGCCAGGGATTGCTTCCTGCTTTTAGCTTCCAAGTTGGGGATCACTGTAAATCACAAGAAAAAGTCCCTTCAACTGGTCCAAGTCCTAAACTTCATAGGGGCCAGAATAGACATGCTTCAGACCAAGGCCTTCTTGATGTCGGACAGACTTTGCAGCTTAACCCTTCACATTCTAGCACTCCATCAATCTCCAACCCCATCAGCGGAGTTAGTCCTGAGAGCCTTAGGGTCCATGGCAGCAGCAATCAACCTTTCACCCTTAGCTCGCTTGCACATGAGGGTTTTCCAGTGGACCTTGCAGGTCCAGTGGTCCATCCTTCAACACCCGTTGGATTCTCCAGTCCCCCTCAGCAGAGTTTGCAGAAATTCCTTCATATGGTGGCTCCAATCACAAGAGCTTCGGGAAGGACGACCGTTCATAATGCCACAACCCCAAGCCACGGTAACCATGGATGCTTCCCGCCTTGGGGGGGGGGGGGCATTGCATGGGCAGAACTGTCCAAGGTACGTGGACTCAGAGACCGTTCTGCATATCAATGTTCTGGAGATGAGAGCGGTGCTTCTAGTGTTGCAAGCTCTTCATACCTTTCTCCCTCCAGGGACTGTTGCAATTCATACAGGCAACATGTCAGTGGTCTGATACATCAACAAGCAGGGGGGAACCAGGTCTTACCCTCTTTGCCAAGAGGCCATGAGAGTTTGGGATTTAGCGATTTCCACCAACCATTTTCTGTTAGCAATGCACATTCCAGGTCGGTCTAACATCCTAGCGGACAAGCTGAGTCGAACTATCCTCTCGCCTTACGAGTGGTCTCTGAACCCCTTAGTAGCGAAACAGATCTTCCACAAGTGGGGTCAGCCTTGCTGCGATCTCTTCGCATCGCCTTCAAATGCGAAGTGCGGCGAGTATTTCGCTCTAATCCCTCCCCCCCCGGGGGAAACCCCCAGAGACACTCTAGTCCATGCTTGGCTATCCGGTCTTCTTTATGCTTATCATCCTCTTCCGTTAATGACAACATTTTTACAGAAAGCTCGTCGGTTGGGGAACAAGATTATCCTCATAGCCCCATTCTGGCCTCATCAAACCTGGTTTCCGTACCTGCAGTCTCATCTTGTAGCTCCTCTTTGGAGCTTGGATCCCATCCCGGATCTGATTTCTCATCCTTCGGGATTGGAAACTCTGAATCTGGACGACCTCAAGCTCTCAACTTGGTTGATCCAGTTCCATTAATTGCCAGGACTCCTGGTATCTCATCTGCAGTTAGATCCATCCTGGTAGTGGCGCATAAGCCTTCTACCTGGAAGGTTTGCAACAACAAATGGAAACGTTTTTCCATTTGGACCTCGCATAGAAACTTGGATCCTTTTACTGCTCCCATTCCAGCAGTGCTTGATTTCCTATCGCATATTTTTCAGCAAGGGGCCAGCTCTTCTACTGTAAGGGTTCAAATGGCTGCCATTTCCCATTTTCACATTGGAGCCAATCTTAGTCCTTTAGCTTCCACTAAGATCTGTAAGACCTTCTTAAAAGCACCTTCCTTTTGAGACCTCCTACTAGGAACACTGTTCCCCCATGGGACCTAACCTTGGTCCTTCAGGCCCTAACTGGACCACCCTTTGAGCCCGCTGCTTTTGTTGATTTAAAATTCTTATCTTGGAAAACTGCTTTCCTAATAGCTATTACCTCAGCTAGAAGGGTGTCAGCGCTACAGGCCCTTTGTACTAAACCCTCATATCTTGTTTTGCATAAGGACAGAGTCTCTCTCAGGACTAACCCTTCCTTCTTACCTAAAGTGGCTTCTGAGACGAACATCAATCAGTCCATTAATCTACCTGTTTTCTTCCCTAACTACCAGAATAAAGGGGAATACAAACTTCATTTGTTAGATGTTCATAAACAATTGTGTTTTTACCTGCACAGAATAGCTGCCTTTCGCAAGTCAGAGCAGCTCTTTGTTTCATTCACGAAGCCCTTCTTGGGTAAGCCAGTGTCAAAGATGACTTTAGCTAGATGGATTTCTCAATACATTTTACTCACTTACAAGATATCTGGTCGGCCAGAGCCCTTAGGGATTCACGCTCATTCTACCCATTCTATGGCTACTTCTGCTGCATTCTGGTCAAGAGTGCCCTTGGATGACATTTGTTCTGCAGCTACTTGGGCTTCCTCTCATACCTTTGTCTCTCATTATAAGTTGGATTAAATATCCAGAGGAAGGGCAGCTTTTGGCTCTGGAGTGCTCCGGAATATCCTTCCTTAAGGACCTCCCAAGTGTTTGGTAGCTGGGGACTCTGTCCCACAGGTTGCTGATCAAATGAAGTTAAATACTTCAGATAAAGAAGTTATGTACTCACCATAACATTTCATCTGAGTAGGTAACTTCATTGTCAGCCCCCCTCCTTCACCCTAACCTGGTCCTTGATCCTACAATGATTCAGCCTGTTGGTATTCGCTAGGTTAGGATGTTGTTTTAGGTTGTGCTTGTCTTGCTGAAATTGTATAATGGGCAAGCGCGATCTGAGGACTGGAAGGAGGTAGCAGGGTATTATGGGTAAGGGGGAGGAGCTAGGAGCTAGGATCTTTAGCTTGGAAAGCTGCTGGCTTGGATCCAGGTCGGATCCGATACCCACAGGTTGCTGACAAATGAAGTTACCTACTCAGATGGAACGTTATGGTGAGTACATAACTTCTTTTTTATAGCATGCAGATTGTTATGCATTATAAAAACACTACTATTAAGGACAACATTTTGTTTTTCTTAGTTACCTCCTTTCTTACCCCTCCTGAATGTTCTTCCATACATTAATGACATGAAGTAGAGCATATGCTTCAGAGTCCCCTACAAGTTTAACACAGTCAAAAAAAGTCCAATATTTCAAGGTTTTCTTATTATTTCATGTTTCACAAATATAATTAATGGCTTGTAATCCCACAATTATTCGCCGGTTTCCAAGTTGCAAGTTTTATTCCTTTTGATCTCCATCTCCCAAGTCCAGTCTCTGCTGCATTCCCAACATACTCCCAGTTCTTCTAGGCAACTCTTGTGCTTTTTTCTCTCTCAAGCATTTCCTATTGAAACATTGGAAAAGGTTTCACTGGCACAGTCTCTGAATGATCTTTATTACCAGAAGAACAAGAAGCAGAATCTCCTTCCATTTCATAACTCACTTTTTGTTCGACAAAGTTTTGTATTTTCTTCTTGGGCATGCTCTGCATCCAAAAGTGATTTTGTCCCTCCAGGAAAGAATATTCTGAAAACAGCTGGGTACAGCAGCTTGAATCTTGTTCTTTCTTGACATTAACTGATTAGTGGACTAAGTTTACTCCTCTTTTGCCTGGTGTACAGTGAGTAATTATTTTCCACAAATACTCTGTCTCCCACATTTAAAACTGTGTCCTTCTGTCACAGTCTTGTCAGAATCAACTCCCTCTGCCTGTAGGATTGCATGTTTACTATTAAAGACCTAGGTTGCTTTCTTATGGCCAGAATTGGAACATACACACAATACGCCTTTTAAAATTAACAATGTGGAATACCATTCAGTTGCTTAAATGTGCTTTCATAAAATTAATCCAGTCTGTTCCTTCCATCTTTTCTGGTACAACAAAAAAATCTCAGGTCTTCCCTATCTGCTCTGTCCTCTAATTCTATTATTTTTTTGAAACATCTCTTCTTGAGCATCCTTTTATTTAGCCAGCCTTCTCTTCATTTCACCCCCTGATTTTTGCAGTTTTATCACCTCATCTGAGTATCTTGTTAAAGCTTCCTCCATTTTTCCAGCCTTTTGTTATTTGAGATAAGCTCTTCATTGTGTCATTTATTTTAATGACCTCTGAGTACATTTGACTCATTGTTTCGTCTAGATTACTGGAAGTCTTGTCATGCACAAAAGTTGGAGCTTGCACTGCTTTTTGTTGAACAGCTGCAGAATTCTTCCCAGTCAGTGTTCTTTTCCTCACCTTTAGTGATTGATTTTCTTTCAGGTTCTCTATATTTCTTTTTTCCTGGCATCCAGGTAGTGCACTTTATATCCAGTTACAGAAATTTACCCCAAAATATGAGTTTACTGGCTCTCTCTTCTGATTTTCTGTTTTCACAGTGGGAGAGCTGAAATTAAGCTGTCACTCAACGTGCAGCCATGTTGGAAGTAATCAATATGGGTCATTGTATCTGTGGGTTGTTGAGTGAGGTGATGCTTACATAAACTGAAAGTGAGATCCTCTCAGTGGAGGATGTGATTGCATTGCTTTACAAAATTAACATTGTTTTTAGTAGGATATTTATGTGCAGAATATTTTGTTATGGGGTGGGGTTAGTAGATGGCCATTTTATTTCTTGCCACAACTGATTTAAGTGAGAATGCAATGGAGTTTTATTGAAGTGTGTGGAACTCTAGCTGACACCCTTCTCCAGCTAAGAAGAGGAAGTGGAGGTCTGTTCTGAATACTCTGCATCTTGTGGTGTACTAAATCTTTGCTTATTTTTAGCTGGAGGTTCAAATACCAAAGACAAAGAAGTAGATGGCATAGCTGCATGTGCCAGTAATGGCAACCTCTTGTTTTCAAATACAATCCAAAGATCTAAGATGACTTCTTAGAGTTTTAGGAGCAGGACCATGGCAAACCTTATAGGACTTTAACATTGTGTTCTACTCCATGACAAAATAAATATCTGAGGTGAGGTAGGCTCTGTAAGGTATTTCTCTGTGCAGTCATATTTCCCTTTTTTGACATAGAGATAAAAGAAGAAATGACACACAGGAAGAAAAAAAAAAAAAAACTCCAGCTGGGTACTTATCTACTTGAGCTTCAGGTACTGTAACAAACTGAAAGTAAAAACTGCTTGTGGAACTAATGGCTGTCTGTATAGATAAATGTGGCAAGAAAGTTCCGAAAATTTTGTGGACATAAATCTTGTGCCAACACACTGGTACATTCCTATGGTTAGGATTCTGAGTTTTGGAAGGATGGCCAAATGACTAAGACTTTTGCGGGAAAGTCCCAGATGTTAAAAAAAACACTGCATGTATGATCTATTTAAATGTCTACCATTATGGTAAAGTAATGGGTTAATTAGACTGTATAAGGCCTCTGCATTAGGACCACTCAGCAAATCAAACTTTCCAATGATGTTTAGCACCCTTTCAAATTTATCTATGTAATGCATAGTGATACTGAACAATCTTCAGAGCTTCACTGCTGAGTTTCAGGTTAGAAGAGTTCCAAATTAATTGCAAATGCAGACTGAGGTAATTGTACTCACAAATTCTTGTGTGTACTTGTCTTAAAAATTCCTGCTTTTCTTACTACTCCTTTCAGTATTTACAGGTTTTAGTCTCATTTTAAATATTTTCCTGGCAGTAAATGCTCTTTTTTTTGAGGGTATAGCCCACTTTTTAATAACTTACTGTTTATAAAATATGATTTTGTGTGTGTGTGTGTGTGTGTGTATATATATATATATATATATATATATATATATATATATATATATGTTTAAAACTGCCTTTTATTGCTTTCTCTTCCAACCTTCCTGGTATCTTTTATTTTCCTTCTGAAATTTGGTAAGTTATCATCGTTGAGACCCACGTTTTCCTTAGCTTCCATGCCATTTTCTCAGTTACCATCCAGAAAGAAGTACAGGTCTGTAAGATGCCTAGAATTTCCTCTCCTACAGCTGCAGTTAGTCTTTCATAGATAATTCTGTTTCAAAGTTATTGAGAGTGGTTTTGAGCCATCATCTGCTTTCACAAAATCCCAAAGCTTTTATTTCCTCTTTGCTTCCACTGTCAGTTATCTTCCTCCTCCTATCTAATATCACATTTGTTCCCAATTACTGTGGTGAGCATTGACCTGGAAGAGGCATCATTTAAATGACCAATAAGACATGATAAGTTGCATTTTTGTTCAGGTGCAGAACACAAACATAAAGACTTCTGTTTGCCAGACTTTTCTTTCCAAGACCCTGTGCAGTTGTCTTCTCTCTCTCTCTGTTTATCTCAAAAATCAGTGCCTTAAAATTTCTCTTCAAGGTACCATGGCTTCAGAATCTTCCTGCCAAGATATCCAGCCTTCTTGAAAGAAGTTGAAGAAATTCAAAGCGGAGACTACTGCCATCCATCCCCTTCCAGACAACTTTGTTGTATCTAATGAGGTCACTGCAGGCCTTCCAATTCCTATGCCAGCCTCTGCTGTTGCAACCCTGTTGGAGACTGATATGGGACAGGCTGTTTGCACGTCTGCTGGGACTGAACCAATGTTTGTCAAGGATGAGAAGGGAACCTCATATGGTGATTTTGGAAGGGCTTGGGGGGATTTCACATATTCTTATCCAAGGAGAGGTCCCCGGATCTTTAATAGAGGTACATCAGGTCTCAGAACCTCCAAGGTTTATTAGAGTGAGTATCCGTATTAAAAAGAAGTAGAAAAACAGGCATATTGCAACTATTGCTAAGGACCTCCCGAAAGAATGGTAAGACTACCCATGATCTTTATAAAGCATTTATGGCTTTGAAGCTGCCTCATGGATTGTCAGTCAGTCCCTTCTGTATGTCTTCATTCTCCCTCTTCTTGAAAAGGACTTCTAATGAAAATTTAAATTCTAGAGAGGAGTCTTTTGAGTATTCTTCCAAGATTCATTCATCTCTTGCAGTGAGTTTTGATGGTAAGAGCTCTCATTCACCTGAATCCCAAATGGAGGAACTCTCCTTTGGGGATATTGTCCTTAAAATGATTCAGCATTTTAAGTAGGAAAGCTCTTAGATGTCTGACATGCAGTGCAGGTATTATGAACTTCATCCTATGGATTCCACTAGGCCTTCTGCAGTGCCTCCTGTACCTGACATCATGTTATTCACTTTTAGGTCTGTTTCTTTAGCTGTGAGTCTCTGCCTTCCACTCTTACAAATTAAGATTTGATGATGTCCTTTTCTTTTATTGAACTGATGGGGTTGGATCCAACAGTCTGATCTGACACTGCTGCTTCTGCCAGATCATCGAATCCAGAAATTCTCAATCGCCTACCTTTACCTATAATGCCCTGCCAACCTAACATAACTCTGATCTTGTTTGCCACCATTGCCTTTAGACATGGATCCCTTTACTCTCGAGCGTTTCATTTGAGATTTTCATTTTTTTTAATACCTCTTGGTCTGTGAGTTAGCTTGTCATTTTATCTTTGTGTATTACTGTTTCTCATCTTCCCTCCAATAATCTGTAAACTATAACTTTTTTCTGACTTTTTGAGCTACTGTTTTTTAGTACCATTTCTGATACCATTGTTAGTATTTCTTCTTACCCTTCCAAGTATTTTATCTACCATTATTGGTAGTTTCTTCTCTTTTGTCTATTCCTTTTTCTGTATATGCAAAAAAAATAATCCTTTTTATATTTATAGTTTTTTGCTAAAACTTTTGTTCGTAAATAGAGTTTATTAATGCTTCTATTTCTGCTTTACTACTTGCTTGTTGTGTTTTGGGGTTTCAATATAGGTCACAAACCTACAGGATTCAAAAAATGTATTACCTCTGGGCACAAGCTTCCCAACTCAGATGCCCACAGTGAATATATTGTCTAGGTCTTGCTCACTTAGAAGCAGATTGTTCTATATGCTGTGGTTTCAATACCAGAGCTTTAATGGATCGCAGAAATAAGTCAGTGTTAAGAGGTCTTCTCCCTTCTTCCTCTTCTTCCTTAGTTTCTGGAGCTCAAATCCCTTCCAAAAAGCCTGACAAAAACAAATCTGACTATGTCAAAAGTAAAGGAGTCCCATAAAAGTTCGTCTGATCATTCTTCGGCTTCAGCATCGGCTCTTTCAGTGGAGCCTCCTGTAAAGGTACATAAAACATCAGATCAGTCTGTGTCTGATCTGACCGTTCTGAAACCCAGGTCCCCTTAGATCTGATCCCTGCCTCTTCTCTTGCATCCAGCTTTAGCTAGGCTCCCTTCTCCTTCTGTAGAGGGGTCTCCATGCATACACTGCAGACCTTCATCTACCACATCCTCTTTTAGATCTTCCTGAAGCCTGTCAGAAGCTGCTGTGGATAGGATTATTAAGACGTTACTCAGAGCACAGATTCAGATGGGGGTTTCCTGGCTCTGACCCCCCTTCAGGTCCTCAAGCTATTTGCCACCTCCCCCTTAGTAGCTCCTCCTCCAAGCTGACCAACTGTTTTAGAGACTTCAGATCTGAGATCTGTGGGGGCATCTTCATTGGATCCAAAGTCGATTTGTTCTTCGGCTCTTATGGTTCCCCTGAGATTACTGGCACCAAGCTTCTTTGAACTACAAATATCTCTGAGCTGACGCATCAGTGCCAGATCTGGGGGAGGTTGGAATCAACTCTTAAGCATTTGGAGCCCATTCTTCCCCTTGGGACCTTGATGCTGGATAGCTTGGGTCCGACTCCCTCCTGGTTGGAGTGATGGTGGGGTTGCAGGAGCTGATGGTCCAAGAGTTTCCAGCTTTGTCACCATCAATGTCTGTGTCCCATAGGCATTCTTCCTTTGAGGTTGTAGAGAGACTTTTCTCTCTGGCTAGAGAGGAGACATCCCTGCCCCCCTCAGATCAGACAACCCTACCGTACACTTCTTTGCTCTGAGCTTTGACCATCCCTTTTACTGGGACTGTCAGCCTGAACTAGTCTTCAGTTCCTCCATCAGGACATTGTCATCTCTTCCAGTACTTCTCCAGAGCATCCTACTGAGGAAGTCCCTCGGAAGAGAACATTTAAATGGAGGCACTTAGATTCCCCCTGGGAATCTCTCAGAGGATACCAATTTTGATGAGGGGGAGGGGTCCCTCAGATCACCACTTAATGACGTCTCTTTTGGAAACATCTTGGAGCTCCTGAAACAAAAATGTGGTTGGTCCACCGACATCCCTTTCCAGGAGGAATTGTCAGTGTTCCCAGAGGCTTTCAGGTCTCACCCATCTACTTTTTGGGTGACTCAACCCCCATGATGGATGAGCTCGTTGACCTTTTCTCTCAGCAGGTGTTAAAGTTGCCAGACACTGCTGATCAATGCCAAAAATAATGGACAAAATTCTAGCCCCCCCCTCCAGCGGAGTGCCAGTTGATGCAATGGTTATGGCTGCAGCCACAAAGAAAGAACTGGCAGAGAAGAGTTGTTCTGACTATCCCCCTAATTTCGTCCATGGATGAAAACAGAATTACCTTGCAAATGGCCACCCTGCAATCCATCTCTAATGTGTCCATGAGGTTTATTTCCCATGCTGCGGAAGGTGCTTTACAGGCTGCAGGTTCAGGCATAGCCATCAGGAGACATGCCTAGATGTATTTGTGATTTTGCAGCGAACTTTAAGTCTTTGTTCATCAATGCTCCCTGTGACGGATCGTCTCTGTTCGGCCCCAAGGTTAAGAACACACACTGCTGAAGTGAACAAGGAGGAAAGACCCTGTCTACTGTGGGTATATGTTTTTCAACCCATTCAAAACCCTTCTCTGGAAACCAGCAAGGAGGTAGAAAAATTTAGTTTAAGAAATCCCAGGGTCCTTTTCAAGGTTGTTGTTGAGATAATTACCCCGGGGCAGAGGGGGGACTCAAATGGAAGACTCCTCTCTTATAGGTTCATAGGTAGTTACTAGGCTATCTGCCCAAGGGCATTTATAAGCCTAGCCAGAATGTGTTGGCTTTCGCCTCCCTTTTAGATTAGTTTCCTGGGCTTCTGTCCAGCAGGGCCACTGATGTGATCCCAGGTGTATATTTACGATTTCCCATCCACTCGTCAAGATTTCTCTTGAAGAGAGTCAGTAAGGGGCTTTGCCTAACATAGATTGGGATTCTATTCCAGAGCGAGGGAAGTCTCTGGGACAGGAATATATCCCTTCAGCATGTCCTGTTTATTGTTGTGCTGAGGTTTAAATCCCTAGAGCGTGTGGCTCTAAGAAATTTGGTTTTGCTTAGGTGGAGCATGTCCATTAATTCAAGGTTTGACATGGTCTTGTACGTAAGGCAGAGGTCTCCTCTGAGGAGGCGGTAAGCAACCGAGTAAAGATGGAGTTTCTTTAGCTGGGCTGCATAGGGCATTTGTTTGAGGAACATGATTCTCTTGGTGAGGTGCTTTTGTGGTCTTTCCAGCTGTTGCAGGTGTCGAGTAAGGTACATCCCAAATGGGGCATTGTACTCTATTATGGGCCTGATGAGCGATGAGTAGAGGGGCACTATAACCTCTCTTGATCTAGATGCAAACCCTTTTGTGATTAGGTGGGCTACATAGAAGGATTTTCTAACCACTTTGGCAATGTGGTTAGCAAAGGAGAGGTTGCTATCTACTTGGGTCCCCAAGTCCCTAATTACATCTATCGTACTTAGTGGATTACCTCTTATGTGATAGTTTGTGGGCACTTTATTTTTCCCAAAGGGGATGACTGTGCACTTTTTGGCATTTAGCTTAAGGCCATGATTCTGGCACCAGGTATTCGTCTCCGTGAGACCCTTTTGGAGAATGTCTGTGTCAGCCGTGGAGTCGATTATAGCCCCCAGTTTGCAATCATCTGCAAACTTGGTCAGCCATAGTCCTCCTGTGCTTGCCTGTACCTCAGAAAAGTATATACCGAAAAGGAGGGTTCCCAGGACTGAGCCCTGAGGGACTCCACTTGTAACCGGTTTAGAGTCGGACGTAGCACCCGCAACTCTGACCATGTGAGTTCTATCCATGAGCCAGTTTGCAACCCATCTCGTGACATAGGGGTTAATGTTCAAGCTGGTGAGCTTTTCTATAATGCCAGAGTGGAGAATGGTGTCGAAAGCCTTTGCAAGGTCCAGGTAGGCTGTGTGGACTTCCTTTCCCTCATCTATGGCCTTGGTAACTGTTTAAAGAAATCAACCAGGTTTAGGAGGCATGATCTGCCTTTAACAAAGCTGAATTGGGTAGGGTCCAGTGTCTGGAGGTTCCCAATGTCTTTGTTAATGAGTTCCAAGATGATGCTCTCCATGGCTTTGCAGACCAAGCTAGTCAGGCTTATAGGGCGATAGTTCCCGGGATCTGTTGTTGCACCACCTTTGTGGAGCAGGATAACTGTTGCTGTACGCCACTGTTTGGGTACATAGCCTGTGCTTGAACAATGAGTTTAGGTGAGGGATTAGTTCATTTTAGAGCTCTTGTAGGATGCAGCCTGGGATGCCATCTGGTCCCATTGATGCTGTGTTCTTGGCTTTGGAAAGGGCTGTTTTCACCTGAGTGTCTGTGATGTCTGGAGCTCTACAATCTTCTAGAATGGACACGGGCCCTTTAAGGGGTGAGGGGGTGGGTAAAGTTTGCAATGAACCTGTCAGCCAGGATTTTGGCAATGTCTGTTGGTTCAGTGTATTTTTTGTCGTTTTGCACTAGCTCAAAGTAGATCTGAGAGCTGCCCCTTAGATTCTTGACATAGCTAAAGAAGGCTTTGTGATTATCTTTAGCGTCTTTGGCAATTTTTCTTTCGAAGTTGGTCTTGGATGATTTTATGAGGAATTGTAATTTCTTGCTGGTACTGTTTAGGGATGCCTTCCCTTTTTGGGATTTTGCTCTATCATGTAGTAGTTTCCTCCTTCTGTTGTAGAGGTTATTTATGGCTGGGGTCCACCAGACTGGTTTCCTCATTTTGGAGGAGTGAGTCTTTGTTTTACTTGGGATGGCTCGATCCATGCATTCCTGTAGGTGCACATAGAATGCATTTGTGAAGGTTTCTGCAGTTTGGGCAGCATTATCCTTTAGCAGTGGGGCTTTGAAACTTTCCACCTCAGTCTTGAGAAGTGTGAAGTTTGCTTTTGTAAAGTTTTTTACAGTTGTTTCCTTGACTGGGGGTGGGGTCGGGATGTGGATGTCTAGTGTGATTAGTTTATGATCTGATCTTACCAGCGACGGATTTACCTCTGGTGTGGAACATTGGTCACCCATATTGGTGATGATCAAGTCCAGTATGTTGTCACCTCTCGTGGGAGTGGTAACCAGTTGATGTGAGAGTTTTCAATCTCGCCTTTGTTATTACACATGGGTTCGGAGCCGATCCTCGGCTCCGTGTCGGCCGCCTGCAAGCTCTGCATCGAGAAGAAGCTCGAGATCACCTAATACCCACAATCCCCCTCTGCCTTTACCTCAGATCTAGTTTGCCGCTGCAGCGTTCACATCACTGGGTCGAGCTCGAGCACCTCAGATAAGATTTAGAATTTTATTCTTGTTTTTTCTCTGGTTCTTTAGCATTAGAAGTTGTTTAATAATAATTTGTGTGAGTGTGGTAAGGTATAAGGGAATTTCGGTTCCGTTAAAGTTATAAAACTTAGTCAGAGTTCTCTTCGGGGCCTACACCCCTTATTGGATTTGACAACCGGATTGACTTCACTACTGGATTTGACAATTTTACCGGACTTTACTTTTTTTCTGGATTTGACTATCTTTCTACTTACTTTGACATGTCTGAAAAGGCCAAATCAGGGTTCAAGCGTTGCCAATGTAGGCAAAAAATGTCAGTAACTGACAACCATAGTTCCTGTGTCTACTGTCTTGGCCCTCTCCATCTGCAAGAAGACTGCTCTATTTGTCATTCTTTCAGTGGGAGGGTCATGACAGATAGGCGCAGGAAATTAATGGACAGGGGTTTATTAAAACCTTCCTTTCAGGAGGCTCTGGATGCTTCTGACCAGGCATCCAAGTCCTCGAAGGAATCGAAGACGTCGGAGCCCAAGTCATCGGCTCCGAGCTCTTCCACTAAAGTTAGATCACCGGTTCCACAGACTTCGGGGCCGAGTGTTCAACTGTTGTCAGTTTCCGAGTCTCGAGTCTTGGAACCGGTGATGGAGCTCCCTCCCTCGACACTATTGAGGTCGGCTCCGTCTTCGGTTCCTTCGACCCGTTCTTCTAAGCTCTCCGATATCGATGTGGACCGTGTGGTGCAGAAGTTATTGGAACATTCGGCCCTATCCAAGCTTATTTCGGTTTCCACCCAGTTGGTGTCGAAACTTGAAGGCTTCCCATTATCTCCATCCATTCCTCCTCCGAGACCTGTCCAGTCTTTGGAGCCGGAAGAGGTTGATCTACTGATTGTGGAGCCCTCGGGGCCAGAACCGTCCTTTTCTCGGTCTGCTCCTTTCACCTCGACTCCGTCGGATCCGGTACCGGAGACTCGGAGCCGACGATCTGTCCTTGGTTCCGGGGCCGAGAGTCGAACCGACGTTTCGGTTCCGACTCTTCCCTCGGGCCTCAGCGGATAGATTCGGCTCCGTCCTCGGGGTCGATGCCTTCGGTGCCTGTTTCGGGGATTCTTCCCATTTCTTCGGAACCAGGAGATTCTTCGACTCGGGACCCGGGGGCCTTCGATCTCATGAGGAAGGTGTTGTCTACCCAGACAACCACATCAGTAGAAGCAACCTCTCCTCCCCATAAAGGACCGTTATCTTCCTCTGCACCAACGGCCACATCCAAGCGTCGAGCACCGGTGTCTCAGCCACCCCTGGAGGGTGCCCCCTCTTCCTCGGAGGCTTCTTCGGATGCTCCCCCCGAAGAGGTCCCTAGGAAAAGATTGTGTAAGAGGAGACACTTAGATTCTCCACAAGAATCTTTAACATCCGATACTGACTTGGATGAGTCAGAAGGGTCCCCAAAGTCACCTTCAGAAGATGTCTCCTTTTCTGACATCTTGGAGATCCTGAAGCAGAGAGGTGATTGGCAGTCCCTCCCCCCTTCTGAGGATGAGTCAGTCTTGCTGAAGGCATTTGGTGCTCGCCCTTCCTCCTCCTGGGTCACTCCGCCCTTCGATGAGTTAATGGAGTTGATTGCTCAAGGGCGTGGAGACACCTGACACGGTGGAACCGGTCCCTAGGAAGCCTAATAAGTACATCACTGCACCCCAAGACAAGGCTTACCTCACTAAAGGAGTTCCAGTAGACGCCATGGTGGTAGCAGCGGCCACGAAAAAGGAGATGTCGGAGTCTTCCTCATCTGTCCATCCGCCTAACAGAGATTCTAGGACTATGGACAGATACGGGAAGCGCATTTTTAGTTCAGCGGCTTTTTCTATGCGGTCCCTGAACTATTTGACTATTTTTACACGCTTACAGAGGGATCTAGTCAAAGAGTTGGGAGATACCCTCCAGGGTACTACAGATGCTGCGGTCTCAGAGAAAGTTTCGGCACATCTAAATACCCTTACATCCATTGTTAACTCATCCATGAGGCTGATATCATACGCAGCCGAAGGATCGAGTAGGGCAGCGGCTTCAGCGATTGCTCTTCGTAGGCAATCCTGGATGCGCTTATGTTCATTTGCGGAAGCCTTCAAGTCTTCCTTTACTAACGCCCCATTTGATGGTGCCACACTTTTTGGCCCTAAAGTAAAGGAGACCCTTACCCGGTGTGAACAGGAGGGAAAGACTCTGTCTGCTGTCGGAGTCCGTTTTTCCACCCATTCCAGACCGTACCCCAAAGGGCAACGTGGTGGGAAAATGTGGTTTCGAAAACCCCAAGGATCTTTCCCAGGCACACAGGGTGATGCCCCTCTAGAGGCAGAGGAGGGGCAGAGGTGGAAGACGCCGCCGGTGGCAGAGGGGTCCGCAAAACCAAGGTGACAGGGATACCCCTGGTAAACCTTTCCAGCACTCCTGAGAGGAGGCCCGACTGTCCTGCTCTGGAGGCAGTCGGGCGTCGCTTAGCTTTATACCCTCAGGCCTGGCAAAACATTACTACAGACAACTGGGTAAAAAGCGTTGTTACCAGAGGTTACAAAATACCATTCCTATCCACCCCCATTCCAAAGAAAAACTCCCAGATGTACCACCCCATCTGCGAGACCCAGCAGCTATAGAAATTTCAAAGCTGCTAGAAAAAAGAGTCATCCAACCAGTCCCAGCGGACCAAATAGGATTCGGGACTTACTCAAGGTTCTTTTAGTTCCAAAGAAGACAGGGGACTGGAGGCCGATTCTGGACCTAAGCAACCTCAACACCTTTGTCAAGAAGGAAAAGTTCGAATGGTCACGCTTCAATCGATCCTTCCATTCCTACAGAAGGGCGACTGGATGTGCTCAATAGATCTGAAGGACGATACTACCACATCAAAATGGCCAGGGCGTCCAGGGATCATTTGCGCTTCGGCTGGGAGCCAGTCACTACCAGTTTCGAGCCCTGCCCTTTGGTCTGACCTCAGCCCCAGGGTTTTCACCAAATGCATGGCAGTGGTAGCGTCTCATCTGAGGCGCCTAGGATTCCAGGTGTTTCCGTATCTGGACGACTGGCTCCTGTCTGCCACCACCAGGCGTCAACTGATACAGGCCAGGGATTACACCCTACAACTTTGTATTCACCTCGAATTTCCGTAAATTTGAAAAATCTTTACTACAGCCATCACAGCATATCTTATTCATAGGAGCGGAATTAGATACGCATCATTTGGTTCTAAGGCTTCCTACAGAAAGGATAGTCGCACTTCAAAACAACATTTCTCTCCTTCTGTCATCCAAAAAATCCCCGGCAAAGCTGGTTCTGAAGGTCTTGGGTCTCATGGCAGCTTCTCTCATTGCGATACCATTGGGAAGACTGTACATGAGAGTTCTACAATGGCTGCTGTTTGCACAATGGTCATTCCAACAGCTACCTCTGACACACGAAATTCTGATAACGAACACATGCAAATCACACCTAACTTGGTGGCTTCAGACTTGCAACCTTTCCAGCGGAAGACCATTTGTGCTACCCACACCGTCAGCGACGATAACCACGGACGCTTCCCTGATAGGGTGGGGGGGCATATTTCAGGGACAGACAGTCCAAGGCGAATGGACCAATCTGGAGTACAATCTGCACATCAATGTTCTGGAGTTGAGGGCAGTGTTTTTAGCGTTGCAACACTTTGCTCCCCTTCTTCCTAGGGACTATTGCAGTTCAGACAGACAACATGTCCGTAGTCTGGTACATAAACAAGCAAGGGGGAACCAGGTCTTATCAACTATGCAGAGAGGCCATGCGAATTTGGCAATGGGCGGAGTCCACGGGTCGCTTTCTGATCGCAACGCACATCCCGGGGTCATCCAACGTCATAGCCGACAGGCTGAGCAGAGCAATACTGTTGCCTCACGAGTGGTCCCTCAAACAGTCAGTTGCGAACATGATATTTCGCAAGTGGGGCCAGCCTTCCTGCGATCTGTTTGCGTCTCCAATGAACGCCAAATGCAGGAGCTACTTTGCCCTATTACCCCCTCCAGGGGAAGTCCCCAGGGACGCGCTGGTGCACGATTGGCCCCCGGGTCTCCTGTATGCTTTTCCTCCTTTTCCCCTGATTGCAAAGTTTCTGCAGAAAGCCAACAACCTTCAGAGGACGATAATCCTCATTGCCCCATTCTGGCCTCGTCAGATTTGGTTCCTCTTTCTATTGCATCACCGCATTGGGGGACCTTGGATGCTGGACCCAGAGCCAGATCTACTGACTCACTCGTCAGGAGTTCCTCACCCATCTCTCGAATCACTCCATCTAGCAGCTTGGCTGCTCCGCTTCCCTTTCTAGCCAGGTCTGATTCCCTTACACCGGCGGTTGAGAATATTTTAGTGGCTTCTCATAAAGCTTCCACTACAAAGACCTACACCAGTAAATGGAAACGTTTCGTCTTCTGGGCTAATTCACATCATTTGGACCCTGTTATAGCTCCGTTGAACAAGATCTTGGAGTTTTGACAGAATTGTTTCATGAAGGAGCTTCTCCTGCTACTTTAAGAGTGCAGTTGGCTGCCATATCTAACTATCATGTGGAAGAATGTGGTGCGCCTATTATGGCTCACAGGCTTTGTAAAGCTTTTTTAAAAGGATCTTTTCATATCAGACCACCAGTTAGAGTTCCTACATCACCGTGGAATTTGAACCTCTTACTTTCTAAATTGATGTTGCCCCTTTGAACCAGCCTCAATTTGCCCATTGAAATTTTTATCGTGGAAAACTCTATTCCTGGTGGCCATTACATCCGCTAGGCGAGTGTCTGAGCTTCAAGCTCTTTCTATTAAGCACCCTTATTTAATTTTCCACTCTGACAGAGTATCCCTTCGCACTAATCCATCCTTTCTCCCCAAAGTTTGCTCTACTAATAATATTAATCAGTCCATTGAATTACCCACCTTCTTCAAAAATCACTCTAATAAATTAGAGTATATGTTGCACAAATTGGATGTCCATAGACAACTCGGATTTTATTTGGATAGAACAAAAGATCACAGAAAATCTGATCAACTGTTTGTAGCCTTTGCTGACAGCAGAAAGGGTGTAGCAGTTACGAAACAAACTCTTTCCAAATGGCTAACTGATTGTATCACATACGTTTATGAGGCTTCTAATCAGACATTATCGGTCAAACCTAAAGGACATTCTACGAGATCAGTGTCTACATCCTTAGCTCACGCAGCTCGCTTACCATTAGACACGATTTGTGCGGCTGCTACTTGGGCTAAACCACATACGTTTATCTCTCATTACAAAGTGGACAGGATTTCTAGGGATAGGGCAACCTTTGGTTCCACTGTGCTCAAGAACGTTCTC